>NC_080169.1:26469222-26746722 GCF_950295315.1 Erinaceus europaeus
CAGCTATAACGTGAATATGAGAAAAACTGCATGTGTGGGATTTTCAGAAGATGGGCTGGAAGAAAGGTAGAAACAGATACAAGTAGCATGTTCCAACATCCTGTGAGTTTCGTAGAGGGTGGAGAGGAGAGGTTGCTAAAAACAACCTGCTGACTTTTTTCTCCTCTAGTCTTCTAGTAACATTGCATAGCTCATGCAGTAGCTGTTTGCATTATGGATGTCATGAAGATATTCTGGGTTTCCTCATGCTTTTTCGTATTGAATATCTAAGAAAAGTACCTCTTCTTCATTCTGTACAATCAGAAATTAAATTTATACTTCTGATCAAGAGGCACTGTCACCTATAATATCCAAATATTCAACAATTGTCAGGCCATTTTCAGGTTCCTACAATTTATTTTTAAATTCTGCCTTTAGAAAGAAATACTTTCAATCTAATAAATAGCATGCCTTTCATATCCAAAGTGAATGGCGATAATCATTCTCCAGAAGTTATATCCATTAGAACTTCTGGGTATATTTAGCATTTATGAGGATTCATTCTGGTTATTTATTTCTAGCTTTTAAAAAAAAATTCATTGTTGGGGGTGAATGTTTCATATTCAACAGTTAATACAATAATTTGTACATGCATAACATTTTTCAGGTTTCCACATAACAATACAACCCCCACTAGGTCCTCTATTATCCTTTTTGGACCTGTATTCTGCCCCCTAACCCACCCAGAGTCTTTTACTTTGGTGCAATAAACCAATTCTAATTCAGGTTCTAATTGTGTTTTCTCTTCTGGTCTTGTTTTTCAACTTCTGCCTGAGAGTGATATAATCCCATATTCATCCTTCTGTTTCTGACTTATTTCACTTAACATAATTTCTTCAAGCTCCATCCAAAACGGGCTGAAAACGGTGAAGTCACCATTTTTAATAGCTGAGTAGTATTCTATAGTGTATATATATACCACAACTTGCACAACCACTCATCTGTTGTTGGACATCTGGGTAGCTTCCAGATTTGTGCTATTACAAATTGTGCTGATAAGAACATAGGTATACACAAATCTTTTTGGATGGATATGTTGGGTTCCTTAGGATATGTCCACAGGAAAGGAATTGCAGGATCATAGGGTAGGTCCATTTCTAGTTATCTGAAGGTTCTCCAGACTGCTCTCCACAGAGGATAGATCAATTTACATTCCCATCAGCAGTGCAGGAAAGTTCCTTTGAACCAACAACCTCTCCAGCACTTGCTGTTGCTACCTTCTCTGATGTATGGCATTCTCATAGGAGTGAAGTGGTATCTCATTGTTGTCTTTATTTGCATTTCTGTGACAACCAAAGACGAAGCATTTTTTCATGTGTTTCTCAGCTTTTGGATATTTTCTGTGGTGAATATTCTGTATATGTCCTCTCCCCATTTTTGGATGGGGTTGTTTTCTTGTGGTTGAGTTTGGCAAGCTCTTTGTATCTTTTGGTTATTAGCCTCTTGTCTGATGTATGGCATATAAAGATTTTCCATTTTGTGAGAGGTCTCTTGGTTTGGGTAGTGGTTTCTTTTGCTGTGCAGAAGCTTTTTAATTTGATGTAGTCCCATAGGTTTATACTTGCCTGAGTCTTCTTTGTAATTGGATTTGTTTCATTGAAGGTGTCTTTAAAATTTATGTGGAAAAGAGTTTTACCAATATTTTTCTCTAATTGTTGTTGATATTGTTGCTATTGCTGTTGTTGTTATTAGATAGGGCAGAGAGAATTTGAGAGAGAAAGCAGAAACAAGGATGCAGAGGAAAAGAGATACCTGTAGACCTGCTTCACTGCTTGTGAAGTAGCCACCCTTCAGGTGGGGAGCCCAGGACTCAAAACTGGATCCTTATGCCATATGTGCTTAACCCATTGCACTACTGCCTGGCTCCCTAGACAGAACTCAAATTCAAGATACCATTAACCTCTCCTTTCACAACTGGAGTTAAGGAAAGAGAGAGGCAGGGTGGGAGTATGGATCAACCTGTCAATGTCCATGTTCAGTGGAGAAGCAATTACAGAAGCCAGACCTTCCACCTTCTGTATCCCACAATGACCTTGGGTCTATACTCCCAGAGGGATTAACAGGTAGGCTTTCAGGGGAGGGGATGGGATACAGAGTTCTGGTGGTGGGAATTGTGTGGAGTTGTACCTCTCTTATCCTATGGTTTTGTCAGTGTTTCCTTTTTATAAATAAAATAAAATTTTAAAAAAGCAGGAGGAAACCTGCTTCTTATTGGAAAAAAAAAGAAATCAAGAAGTGAGGGGAAGACAGACAGATAGACAGACACCTGCAGCACTTGAAGCTTTCCTCCTGCAGGTGCTAACTAGGGCTTTGAATCTGTATCTTTGCACATTGTATATGTGCACTCAACCTGGTTCACCACTACACAGCCCTGACACACACAAGCCCCCCCCCACACACACACACCACCACCACCACCACCTGCAGCAGCAGAGCAGCAGCAGCAGCAGCAGCAGCAGCAGCACTTTCTTTGTGAGAGAACAAACATTGCTTCCTGGAGCCCAGTTGAGGCTCAAAAGAGCCCACCAGGGGAAGGCAAAGGCCTGGTCCCCATAAATGTTTGTAGTGTTTGTTTGTTTGTTTTTTGAAACTGCTTGGGTTTTTCTCCTTTCTGAAGCTTTCCCTGACCACTCAAGCATAGAAATACATCTTCCTTTGAAACCATCAGCCTGAATCGTGTAAGCTTAAAGTCAAGAGATAAAATGAGTCACTGATAATCATGTCAAATTCTATCCTGTTACTTAGTTCTGTATTTCATTTATGTTTGCATGTTTATATTTAACTTATCAGCAACTACAGAGAAGAAAGTTTCCTTAGATAGTTGTAACTACAGTAAAAACAATCACAACTACCATAATTAGGCAACTGTAATGACAACAGTTGTTAGAGAATTCCTACATTCTAGTTCTTATGTTATGTATTGTACCTAAGCCTCAAAACAATTCTATAAGACATCACCCAAAAAACCACCAAGAGCTAGGAAACTCTGAGGGAAGGTCCCAGATAAAATTATCATTAGAATCTTACAAAGATAAAGGTAGAGGACCTTCTTAAATTGAATGATTGTACACTATTTCACAGCAAATGCAAGCACTTAAGCATGTGAACTATTACTAGCTATCCTTGGCTGGAAAGCAGGATGAACAAAAAAACGAAAGTGCTGACAGTTCTGATTTTAGACAAGTGCCAGAACAAAATCTTTTCCTGAAAAAAAAAATCCAAAAAAAAAAAAAAAGCGTAAGCAATGTAACATTCCTTCATCATTTAGACATGTGAAGAAAATAAGAAGTTTCTCTCCTAAGCAAGGAAAAGCCCAGGCTTCTACTAACATTCTGCCAAGATGAGATGCCTTCCTGTGAAATCAGTCCTCTGCCTGCAAAGCATCTGTACAGGAAAAAACACTGTCATTTCCCATGATTCCCATGTGTTTTGACTGAGCTTATGGAATAGTTTAAACTCTGTAGGACTTTCAAGAGTTAGCCAGATAATAAACAACAAAACTAAGGTTCAATAAACTTTCATGTCCAATGTCTCTAATTTGGCCCAATATTTAGACAAGAAGAAAATCAGAATAAGTAAGTCTGTCATATATATAAATATATATGTATATATATGAATGAAATCCTATTTGATCACCATGACAATGATCCACTAATAGTAGATCACTGATCAATATAGGTTGTGCTAGAAGCATGTGGAAGATACAGTTACAAAGCAAAGAAACTTTAAACAGTAACAATAGACATCCGTAGTTTATCAAATAAATGAAAATTTTTGTCCTTCTTTATCACTATGGAATCAAGTTGCTTATTCTAATAACACTACTATTCATCAAAACACTAGGATAGATTGTGAAGCACGCAAGAAGACAGTTAATGCAATGTTGGACAGTTCAAATCCTATTCTGTCATCTAACAGGCTGTTTGACCTCTAAAATTTTACTTATCATCTTTGATCTTCCATTTCTTCACTAGTTAAAATGTAAATATTAATTCCTCTGATAGGTGAGTGAAATATATTGATATGCAATAAATCAAAATCAGTGATTTAAAGATTTGGAATCTGGGCAGGGAAGATATCATTATGTTTATGTTTTTAAAAAAAAAACCTCTCATGCTTGATATTCTAAAGATGCAGGTTCAGTCCTCTTCACCATCATAAGCCAGAGCTGAGCAGTGTTTTTGTAAAGGAAAATATATATATATATTGAATCAAGGGCCAGATAGTGGCGCTCCTGATAGAAGGCACACAAGCCCCTTGTCCCTTCCTGCAGGAGAGACACTTCATGAATGATGAAGCAGTGCTGCAGGTGTCTTTCTCTTTCTTTTCTATCTCCCCCCTCTCAATTTCTCTCTGTGTCTATCCACAAATAAGTAAATATATTGCCAGTCCCTGTTCAGGCGCCATTATGCCGGGCTAGCTTCACGGGTGGGAGAGAGAGACGACCAAGGGACTGATGGCTGAGTGGTACGCAGCTCAGTCTTTATTCATGTGGAATGCAGCGCAATCTAAGCTATCTCTAATCACAATCTTGTCCTTATATACCCTGAGGCAGAAGTGTCAGGTCCGAAGAGGATGTATGTAGGATAGGGGGTGGGGAGAAGGAAGACTAAGGCAAGTATAAACCTATGGGACTACATCAAATTAAAAAGCTTCTTCACAGCAAAAGAAACCACTACCCAAATCAAGAGACCCCTCACAGAATGGGAGAAGATCTTTACATGCCATACATCAGATAAAAGTTTAATAACCAACATATATAAAGAGCTTGCCAGACTCAACAAGACAACAAATAACCTCATCCAAAAATGGGGGGAGGACTTGGACAGAATATTCACCACAGAAGAGATCCAAAAGGCCGAGAAACACATGAAAAAATGCTCCAAGTCTCTGATTGTCAGAGAAATGCAAATAAAGACAACAATGAGATATCACTTCACTCCTGTGAGAATGTCACACATCAGAAAAGGTAACAGCAGCAAATGCTGGAGAGGGTGTGGGGTCAAAGGAACCCTCCTGCACTGCTGGTGGGAATGTCAATTGGTCCAACCTCTGTGGAGAACAGTCTGGAGAACTCTCAGAAGGCTAGAAATGGACCTACCCTATGACCCTGCAATTCCCCTCCTGGGGATATATCTTAAGGAACCCAACACATCCATCCAAAAAGATCTGTGTACACATATGTTCTTGGCAGCACAATTTGTAATAGCCAAAACCTGGAAGCAACCCAGGTGTCCAACAACATATGAGTGGCTGAGCAAGTTGTGGTATATATAGACAATGGAATACTATTCAGCTGTGAAAAATGGTGACTTCACCGTTTTCAGCCGATCTTGGATGGACCTTGAAAAAATCATGTTGAGTGAAATAAGTCAGAAACAGAAGGATGAATATGGGATGATCTCACTCTCAGGCTGAAGTTGAAAAACAAGATTAGAAAAGAAAACACAAGTCAAACCTGAAATGGAATTGGAGTATTACACCAAAGTAAAAGACTCTGGGGTGGGTGGGTGGGTGGGTGGGGAGAATACAGGTCCATGAAAAATGATGAATGAAATAGTGGGGGTTGTATTGTTAAATGGGAATCTGGGGAATGTTATGCATGTAAAAAAAAAAAAAAAGAAGAAGTAGAAACGCAAAGCAGAAATTGACTGAGTTTGGAGTATGGCACCAAAGTAAGAAAGCAGAAGTACACTAGAGTTTGCAGTGAGTACCTCCCTAATACTTCCTCTCCACTTTTCCAAGCTTTGGGTCCATGATTGCTCAACAATTTGTTTGGCTTTGTATGTTAACTCTCTTTTCAGTCACCAGGTTCCAGGTGTCATCAGGATGCCGGCCAGACTTCCCTGGATTGAAGACCCCACCAATATGTCCTGGAGCTCAGCTTCCCCAGAGACCCACCCTACTAGGGAAAGAGAGAGGCAGACTGGGAGTATGGACTGACCAGTCAACGCCCATGTTCAGCGGGGAAGCAATTACAGAAGCCAGACCTTCTACCTTCTGCAACCCACAATGACCCTGGGTCCATGCTCCCAGAGGGATAGAGAATGGGAAAGCTATCGGGGGAGGGGGTGGGATATGGAGATTGGGTTGTGGGAATTGTGTGGAGTTGTACTCCTCCTACCCTATGGTTTTGTTAATTAATCCTTTCTTAAATTAAAAAAAAAAATTAATAAAAAAAAAAAAGGAAAAAGACAAACAGAAAAGTTATCTTAGGGAGGATCAGGCTATGGTACACCTAGTTAAGTATACACATTGCTATGTCCCTAGTCCCCACCTGCAGAGGAGAAGCTTCATGGGCAGTGTTCATGGTTCATGCTGGTGTATATCTCTCTCCCTATCTTCCCTATCCACTCGATTTCTCTTGTCTCTAGCCAATAAATCAATAAATAAATGATTTAAATAAACAAATAAATAGTTCAAACAAAATTAAATTCCTTGGGGCCTGGAGAAAGCTCACCTGGTAGCGTACCCTTTGTTATGCAAAAAGGCCTGGGTTTGAGACTCTGGTCACCACATGAGGGCACCAGTACAGGGAAGACAGGGGATCTTCACAAGTGGTAGAGCAGTGCTATGGTGTCTTTTCTCCTCTCTGCCCTGTTTCCTCTTCCACCTATAAAAATAAAAATAAATAAAAGTTAAACAAAGAACCTCTGCTAGGTGCAGAGGAATTGTGCAGCTACAGAGCCTACATAATGACCTGGAAGAAAAATAAATAGATAAAATTAAGGTCTTGTGTGGTCATGACAAGGATTAAAAGATATTTGAAAGTCAAAATTTTTAGAATACTCCTATCCTGACGTATTTGTATTCTAAGTTAAATTTATTAACACTTCAAAAGAAGTGAGAAACCCTATTATAAATCGGCTTGTGGACATGGCTAGATATTTCACAGAGGAAGAAATTCCGAGGGCCAACAGAGATATGAGAAAGTGCTTAAAGTTACTGATTATTAGAGAAATGCAAACAAAAACAATAAGATACCACTTTATACCTGTGAGAATGTCATATATTAAAGGACAGTAACAACATATGTTGAAGAGGATTCTGGGAGAAGGGGACTCTTCTACACTGCTGATGGGAATGTAAATTGTTCCAATCTCTGTGAAAAATAGTTCACAAATTTCTCAGAACACTAAAAATGGAACTACCCTTGGACCCAACAATTTCTCTCTTAGGGATTCACCCTAAGGAAACAAAAACACCTATCATAAGAGATATATGTAGTCAAACCTTATCTGTGCTTGGGAGAACTATTGTAATTTCCTTTGAACACAGAACTCTGGGGGAGGGGTGGAAATAGTGTAGAATTATACTGCTATTATCTTATAGTTTTGTAAATTAATATTAAATCACTAATAAAAATAATGTGATAAATAAAAAGCTATATGTATAACTATGCTCATTGCAGCACTTTGTCATAGTCAAAACTTGTAACCCAGATGTCCAGTATCAGATGAGTAGCTAAACAAAAAAAGTGGTACACATATACATATACTATTCAGCTGTTAAAAACAGTGATTCCATCTCCTTTGCATCACCTTGGATGGAACTTGAAAACATCTTATTAAGAGAGATAAGCCAAAAGGAGAAAGACAGAAAGATCCCACTTTAAGTGGGAGAAATTAAGAAATAGGGGCAGAGAGGGAAAGCACAAAGTAAAACCTGTACTGGATGTGGTGCACTGCCCCAAAACAACTTGAGGTAGGGGGTTTGGGGGTGGGGGGGGGAGGTGGAGCAAACCTTAGAGGCCTAATGTATGATGTTGTAAAAGAAACCAAATGGTAGGGTAGGGTGGTCAAGCAACAAACTCTCACTGGGGGATGAAAAACTGTAGCCATGTGTTAACTGCACTGTATGCCATTAACTTCCCAGTAAAACAAAGAAGGGGGGAGGGGAGGACGGGGAGAAATGGTAGTAGCTACATCAGTTATGACAAAAGTGCCCAAATAAACTTACAAATCAATGATAATTTAAATGATATTTTTTTAAAGTTCCTTTACTTGCATACTTCGTTATATTACATAAATCCCATGGCATGAATATAGGATGGAACTTTTTATTTTATCATTTCAGGAAGACTTTGAGATCACTCTAAGATAATATAGTATAAACTATAAGATAATAGGGGTATAATTCTACACTGTTCTCACCCCCAGAGTTTTGTATTCAAAGGAATTTACAATAGTTCTCTCAAGCACAGATATGGTTTGACTAGATTGATTCTCTTTTAAGTAATTTAACTCTGTCAATAAACCTGCTTGTTTGGGCAATTTGATAGCCAATCCAAATTATGGAAGGTACATAGAAAGAAACTGTGTCTGAATTATTAAGTTTGTAAATTCAAATCAAGATGATTGTCCTCAACACAAGAGATTAAGCATCACATGTAGGGCTTTTTCAAACTACACAATTACACAACGCCACTCATCACAGATTCTGACCACCTATGTAGATACCATGTGACTTTCTCTGAGAAAAGAAGTTTGTAATTTGCAAGGGAAACAAACACTCACATACTCATAAGCAATCCTGATACATTCCCTCTTGCTGTTACTAAGACCTTCTGCAAAAAAAAAAAAAAATGATGATATATACATTTCACAATTATTTTACTATTCAAAAGCATTAACACATTTGCTGTTACTGTAACAGACTCTTACTCCAGGAAAAATTGTAAAAAGCAATTGAAAGGATAATTGTCTTAGTCAACTGAATATGCTGTCACTCTCTTAACAGAAAAGCTCCAAACAAATATTTCATGTTTTTGCCAAAGGCATCTGCACAGCATGTGTTTGACTGAAAGTTGGTCACTTGAAGAAATGCATGAGCAAGTTAAAAGTATAATTTATAGCATGTTTCTCACTACATATGGATCTATTCTATGGCTTTTATGCCCTTTGCCCAAGTTTATAGTGCCTGAGATACCAGAGGAAGCCTGAGGAGGATGTTAAAGCCAAAAGCAGCAGAAAAAAAATTTTTTTTTCTTTTCCAGCAGCTATTTTAATGTTTTCGAGTGTTAGGGTCTACTAGTGGTTTTCATGTACAAACCTTTTCTTTCAATTTTTATGTGCAATCTTATCAGCAGACAATTTAATTTGCTTTGCTTTGCACCCCCCCCATCTTTATTATGTACCCCCCTATTGCTTCAATGTCAAACAGCTGAATTCTCATTTGTGTCTTGATTAATGTCTTCTTGGTTGCTAAAATGCCTGGTGTGGGAAAAGATATTCTCACTTTAAGCTGTTGGCTTTTTTGTAATACCAAAATTAAATGAAATAGAATAATTGGAATTACTGCTATTAATTCATAGTCATCTAAATGATACCAAGTACTAGGAAGGCTAGAAAGATACTGGTAATACGGAAGTCTTACTGACCGTCAGTTCTGTTCCTTTTCTTTTCTTTTCTTCTTCTTCTTTTTTTTTTCTTTAGCTGATTTACCTAACGAATAGCTATGGTTTGGGGGGCCATGAGGTGGTGTACTTACTTGAGTGTATATGTGGCTATTCATGAGAACCTGGGTTCAAGCCCCTGGACCTCCCCTGCAGGACAGAAGCTTCACAAATGGTAAAGCAGTGCTGTAGAAGTCTCTTTTCCTATCTGTCCCTTCCATCTCATTGTCTGTCTCTATTATTTTTTTATTTCTCTAAATAAGTAAATGAATGGATAGCTATGGTTCACACCAGATAAATCGATGATTAAGATTGAGCAAAATCAACCCGTCCCCCACCCACCTTGTTTCCCTACCTCCACACACCACACACACACACACACACACACACACACACACACACACACACACACACACAATCTCCTCCAGGAATGCTCTCTTGTGAATTCTCTTATATCCTAATGTTTTTCCTTAGTATGTCAGTAAGATCAAAACAACAAGAAGACAAACAGACTACTTTGTAAGATTACTGCAAGGATTCTCTTTCTTTTATTATTAATGCCCTAATGAAAAGTAGTTGCTCAACATTTTAATAATAGCTTTGGCCACTGGCTTAATAAAGATTAAAATGGCACCATATACAGACTATCAAAATATCTGGTTAATAATATATTGTCTAGTCATGGTTAACTCTATTCTACCTACTCTTTTAGCTTCTTATCTTACATGAGTTTCCATAGTCTTGTTTTACCTAATGCTATCAATATCATCTTAACAATGTTTGTAGAAATATTATTTCACTATGGTTATGCTTAATTGCCACCTATCATCCAAATTTCTAACCTTGCAAAGTCATAATTTGATATTCTGCAGGTAAGAGTCAAGCAGACACCAAAGACAGTCAGTCATTAAGTACAGGATATCATATTCAAAAGACATTTCAGGCACTCTAAATTCATGCATGTCCATGAACTTTCAGAATGCTAAGTTTCTCAGATATCTGACAGTAGTTGGAACAGAATAGATGTATTTCACACATCTAGTACTCTGAATTGCTAATGTGACTTTATTAGTGATTCATAATGGTCTAAATCATTAAAAGATTACACCTCTGTAAATTCCATACAACACTTACCACTGAAGTTCCATACTTCTTCCCTGTGATAACAGTTCTCACAGAGTGTGAGAGACAGTTTGGCTACTTTTTAAAGTTCCTATGTTTTAATTATCTATATTCCAGGTCTGAGTGAAACATCTCGTAGCTGTCTTGTACTTCCTTATTTACTTGGCTAAGCATAGTCACAAGTAGTTTCATTCATCAGTAGATGTATGTCATCTTTTTTAATTGCAAAATGTTTTTGACTGAATATGTATTCCATAACATTATTATTCTTCCATCAATGGGTATTGAAGTTGCTTACATACCTTCACTATTGTGAACAATGCAGCTATGAACATAAGGATGCCTATGTCCCTTCAAATTAGTGTGTTCCTGTCCTTAAGATAAATGGTCTAGGAGTGGTAGTGCAGGATCATAAGGAGTTTACATTTTTGTTCTCCATATACTTTTTTCCACCAAAGTTGCATCAGTTTTCATGACCCCCAAGAGTGTAACACAGTTCCTTTTTCTCTGCATCATCATCAAGACTTGTCATTTCTTGTTTTGTTGATGTAGGTCATTCTCACAGGAGTGAGGTGGAATCTCAATGTGGTTTTAATTTGCATTTCTCTAATGATAAGTGTAGTGGAGGTTTATTTATTTATTTATTTATTTTAATGAACCATCTGTTCTTTGTAGCAAAAGTGCTGAAGTTTTTGAATTTTACAGAAGAAAAAAAAAAAACTGGAGTTATAAATGTGAACATTCTCAGAGACCATATAATCCCTTATCAAAATACCTCCACTACTAAAAAGAAGCTAATATATATACCTTCACTAGAATAGGACTACATCTAGGGCCAGGTGGTGGGCACCTGGTTGAGCGCACTGTTGTTATGGCGGTCTGGCGTCAGGCTGCACCACGGAGAAGAGAGTGGAAGTCCAGAGCAAAGGGGTACACAAATCTTTATTATAGGATGGGGGGGGGTTTGGTTCAGACCATGTGGAGCCAGCTGGCAATGGCTGTCCCCACTACCTGACCACGGGGGAAGAGAAGGGGGCGAGATCTGAGAGAGGGGGAGCTGAGAGCCCAGAGAGGGGGGGGGGGTGTGAGGGGGCTTTTTATTGGGTGACAACCAGGGGTGACGTGTGGGGCCAGGATTGGTTGAAGGGGACACTGCTAGGATTTCACGGGGCGTAGTAAAACCTGGTGGTGGAGACTGCATCAGAATAACGCCTCAGCAACAGCGCACATGTTACAATGCACAAGGACCTAGGTTCAAGCCCCCAGTCCCCACCTGCAGGGCGAAAGCGTCACAAGTGGTGAAGCAGTGCTGCAGGTGTCTCTCTGTCTCTCACCCTCTCCATCCCTCCCTTCCTTCTTAATTTCTGACTGTTCCTATCCAATCAATAAATAAAGATAATAAAAAAAAATTTTAAATAAGAGAAAAAAATAGGACTACATCTAAAAGTTTGTTAGGGAACAAATATTGAACAGAATTTCCAGACTTCTCTACAGTGCCTTACATTTGCAAGTCAGTTGCAATATTTTCAAACCTAATCACTAACTCATCTGCACATCACACCTTTTCGAATGAACTAAAGTTCATGAAGATGGTGAACTCTGCAGGACCCTGGATGGTTGAAACTCCTTCAACTTCTTTCTGATCTTGGAAGCCTGCAATGCCAATTCTTTCTGGGAAAACAGTGATAAGTAGAAATAGAAAAATAAAATAAAATAAAAATCAAGAAGTATCCTAAATAAATATATTCACACATGAAGGACAGTAAAGGGTAATGTTGTGTACAACGTTTCTGCTTCTTAATGTTGTTAATTTTGTGCACCCTGAAGTCTCACCTGCTTATAAAATAATTCAAAGTTCTTTGTTGTCAATGCAAAGTAGGTATTTTGACCTTTTTAATTATCTTTATTTTTTATTTACTGGATAAAGACAGCCAGAAATCAAGAGGGAAGGGGGTGAAAGAGAAGGAGAGACAGAGAGACACCTGTGACACTGCTTCATCTCTTACAAAGCACTCCCCCTGCAGGCTTGAATGTGGGTCCTTGTGCACTGTAACATGTGCACACAATCAAGTGTGCCACCACCTGGCCCCTATTTTGACTTTTTTAAACTCATTAGTTTGCTCCTTTCTGCTTCACTAAGAATGTAAAGATTTAGGAATTGGCAAAAATTCAAGAAAGTCTCTAAGAGACTCCTTTGGAAAATATTGATTGGCATAGACATCAATGTTCTTTTGTCCTCACTCTTACACCTTTGAACAGAAAATGTTAGCAGAAATGAGTCTTTTAAATCCTTCAAGTAGAATGTGCAATAAATAAAAAAATGGTTTTATGTGCTATAGCAATAGTTATCATGGCCACTACTCATGGGAAGTTCTAATGGCTTATAGCTATCAGGGATGGATAGAAATTTGTCCTAGTGGTTATTACAAGAAGATGGGCTTATGCATGAGGTATTATCACTCTGTCCCCTACCTACTTTTAAAAATATTATCATAGCAGAAGCTGGAAATAAGAAAGGAAAAAAAGTACTACCTTGCTCTGTCATCCAGTATCCTAACAGTCAAAGGTTAGATCTCTCTTAAAACAGTATCTAAAATCTTTGAGACAGTTTAAACATAAAATAAAGATTCTTCTCATAAACAAACTTCCCTCCTCTGACACTTCTATTATCACTAGTTTTCAGTACAGTAGACCTTGCTTAGCAATAATAAAACTACCCATGTTACAAGTTTAGTTTTATATAAGACTCCATATGGTGGGTTTGTAATAAATTTCTACTGGGAATACAATCATAAAACACTATTTTCTGCTATAAAAAACTATTAAAGCACAGACATGCACAAACAAGGTAATCTGCAATAAATTTGGAAATTTAAAATACTACAAATGTAAATATATTCAGCCCCATTGCAACGCATGTAATTTCCATAGCTTTATTAGAAATCTTGCCTTTGTCGTGGCTTGGCGATAGGTTATAAATATAGTGGGAATGAGTCAGCATGCAAATCCATTCTGTGAAAAAACAATTTGAGAGGATTTATAGACCAAAGATATTTATTATTTGTAAGAAAAATAATGCAAGTTTATGTTTTGGGCCTGCTGAGAGGAGAATTCTCAAAACATCCTATTTATAAAGCAGCAAGGGAAAAAAATCTCAACCATTTGTAAGGGAAAAAAACATTTGATTTATGTCAGCTCATAGAAATAGTACTTCCCAAATATAGCATTTAACTAGTGGACTGTCCTCTGTACACACTAGGTAATATAAGAGATGAACAATATATTCCACTGGGGGTACGAGGAAAATAATCACTGTTAGCTTAAAAGAAAGCTGAATCCTGGAAGTGGATACATAAGTATCTTTGAGGGTGAGAGGAAATGGATTTTCAAAAGAGAAAAAAAAGACTGAGAGAGAAATGACAACAATAGGGAGTGACATGAGGAGGAGGTATCAGAAGAGTAGTTTACTGACTTACAAAGTATGGATGCCCTAGAAGAGAGAGTTGCGAGGAGGAAGGTCTAAAATCTGGAAGAAAAGCCAAGAAGGAAAAAGATCAAGACTAGATGGTCAAATTGAAGAGTCAAAAATCTTACCATAACATTTGAAAGATTGTTTTAGATTTTTTTTTTTTTTTTTTGCAAACAGAAGCCAGAAGTGAAAAGCAAGTAGATGGTGATGGTATAGAAAAAAGGGAGATTGATGTTAGTTTGATGAGTTGGATAAAGAAAAGATCTCTCAGGCTAAAAGAAAAAAAGCTGAAAGTTGGGGGAGGAGGAGTTGTAGAGGTTAATGAGACACAACCAAAGATACAGGAAACAAAATTCATTCCTCACAAGATGAAGATCAGGAAGGATAGCAAATAAATGGACTCGAGGATATCGGTGGAGAGATTATCTAACATAGGAGACAGAGTGTTAACTTAAGTAGGAAGGAAGGAAGGAAGGAAGGAAGGAAGGAAGGAAGGGAGGAAAAAATTAAGAAAAAGAGAAAATTGGCAGAGAATATAAAGTCTTTTGGGATAAAGTATATGGAAATGGAGAATATTATGCCTAGTGAAACAAGTAAGAAGATGAAGGACAACTACAGAATGGTTCCACTCATATGCAGAATATATAGAATTGAGTACACAAATAGGAAAAAACAAAATGTCTACCTCCGTCTAAGACTGTGGGAGAACTATAGTGGTCATCTATGGGGGTGGAGATAGGACACAGACCTTTGGTGATAGGAGTATCGAAATAAAATAATAAATAAATAAATAAATTTTTAAAAGAAAGAATATAATGGGGAAAATGCTAGGACAAAGTTTCAGAGACCTTCAATGGTTTCAGAAAACTAAAATACAAATTCAGGTTTGGATTTTCTTAAAGGTATGAGCTCTTTTGAGAATATATTATCATTTCTTTGTGAGCATAGAAAGGGTTTGTATATATGTTATGAAAAAATCAGAAACCACAAAATATCCCAGACTATCTAAACACATGTGTGAAGATACATTATGAGCAGGCAAAGAAAATTGCAAAAAAAAAAAAAAAAAAAAAAGGTTAAAGTTTATTAGACTAGGCAGTCATGGGAGGTGATGGACAAACAGAAAAGAACCACTTCTATCATGAGTGAGGTAGAAGGGATGCAAGTTAACAAAAGAAATCAACTGTCCTCTGATAAGCAGGAATTTATTGTTTAAGCAGAGGCAAAAGTTTTTGCCCCAAGCTAGTTTACTCCCTGGGGTAAGGGCAAAAGCCTTCTCTATTGACATTCTTATTAAGGTGGCCGACTCTGACCCTATCACTTGCTAATATATCCTTTTATTCATTTACTAGGTATGAAGGCATAAGTTTTTTTGTTTGTTTTACATCTTACTAACTGGGTTAAGGGAAGACTTCTCTACTGACATCCTTTTTTTTCTTTTTTTTTTAATTTGTGATTAATTATGTTATAAGACTGTAAGATTATAGTATATAGTTCCACATCACATCCACCACTAAAGTTCTTTTTTTTTTTTTTTTTTTTTTTTTATTTAAGAAAGGATTAATTAACAAAACCATAGGGTAGGAGGGGTACAACTCCACACAATTCCCACCGCCCAATCTCCATATCCCACCCCCTCCCCCGATAGCTTTCCCATTCTCTATCCCTCTGGGAGCATGGACCCAGGGTCATTGAGGGTTGCAGAAGGTAGAAGGTCTGGCTTCTGTAATTGCTTCCTCGCTGAACATGGGCGTTGACTGGTCGGTCCATACTCCCAGTCTGCCTCTCTCTTTCCCTAGTAGGATGGGTCTCTGGGGAAGCTGAGCTCCAGGACACATTGGTGGTGTCTTCAATCCAGGGAAGTCACATCCACCACTAAAGTTCTATATCCCCCCTTCCTACCTCTCTAAGATAACCACTGTAGTTCTCACAAGTCTTTACAGTTTGCTTTCTTGCATTTTTTTCCAAGTTCATGTAAATCACATCTCTAGATTCCACATATGAGTGAAACTATCTGGTAGTTGTCTTTCATTTCTTTACTTATTTCGCTAACCATAATCACCTCCAGTCCCATCCATGTTGTCCCAAAGGATACAATGTCATCTTTTATTGACTGTGGAGTAGTATTCCATGGAATATATATCCCATAACTTCTCTAGCCAGTCATCTGCTGATTGGCACTTAGGCTTCTACCACACTTTGGCTATTGTGAATAATACAGCTATGAACATAGGGGTGCATATGTCCCTTCAAATTAGTGCTTTACTGTTCTCTGCATAAATGCCTATGAGTGATAAAGTAGTTACATTTTTATTTGTTTAAAGACTCTCCATACAGTCTTCCAAAGGGGCTGCACTAGTTTACATTCCCACCAGTAGTGTAGCAGCTCTTTTTTTTTCCCCCACAACATGGCCAACACCATGTCATTTCTTGATTTGTTGATGGAAACCATTCCCTCAGGTGTGAGATGTTGTCTCAGTATAGTTTTAATTTGCATACTCTAATGATAAGTGAAATGGTGCATTTTCATGTGTCTGTGGACCATGTGTATCAATTCTTTAGAAACTCTCTGTTCATTTCTTTGGCCAGCTTTTTAACTGGGTTATTTTTGCTTCTTTTGTAGATCTGTACCAATTCTGTATAGATGCTTGATATCAGTCGCTTATCAGAAGCATGATGTGGACATATCTTCTCCCATTTACTGGGTTGCCTGGTTATTCTTATGTAGTTTATTTTCAATGTGTAGAATCTCTTTAGTTTCATGTAATCCCGTTTCCTTACCTTTATTTCATTTCCTATGCTCAGGAGCTTCAGTATCAAAATACATTTTTGATGTGAAGGTCCTTGAAAGTACTACCAAAGATTTTTTTCTATAAATTTAAAGTTTCTGATATAATATCCAGATCTTTGATCCACTTTCATTTGACTTTGGTGTGTGGTGTTAGGTGGTGGTCTAGTTTCATTTTTCCTACATGTCGATATCCAATTTTTATTTTTCTTATAATCTCTATTTATTTACTGGATAGAGAAGGTCAGAAATTGAGGGGAAGGGGGCGATAAAAGACAGAGACACCTGCAGCACTGCTTTACAGCTCATAAAGCTTCACCCTGTGGTTGGGGGCCAGGGGCTTGAGCCCAGGTCCTTGCACATTATAACACGTGTGCTTGCTTAACCTGGTGCACCACCACCCAGCTGCTGTGGCTATCCAATTTTCCCAGCACCATTTCTTTACCCCCATTGAATGGTATTGTTCCCTCTGTCATACATTAGGTGGTTATGTATATGTAGGCTCATTTCTGGGCTCTCAATTCTGCTCCATTGATCCAAGTGTCTATTGTTATTCCAGTGTCATGCCGTATTGATTACTATTGCTTTTCTACTGGCATTCTTAATAAAGGTGACTGGCATTAGAATCTTGATCCTTTCACTTGCTAATAATTTAAGCCAAGACTAAGGATGAAGTTATTCTCTGGCTCAGCTTTTTAACTGCTTTATTTCATCAGCCTGGCAAATATTTATAAATTCATACCACATCAATGTGCATACCCTCTGCCAAACACAAGTACACAGACATCCACACACAGCAGAAATGCCAATCCATTCCCAAACTAGGTATCATTGTTTACTGCAGAATTAACAATACCAGCTTATGTGGGGGCAGGTGGTGGCACACCTGGTTGAGCACACATGTAACAATACCAACTTATGGCACTTTTTTTATCCAAATGTCTCCTTTCTCTTTCAGAAGCACTTTCTCCAAGCCCTGACTATCTCAAGGTGAGGGTAGCCTGTCTGCACAGCCAAAACAGATTAGCACAGGGCCAGAAATGACCATTAGCTAAAACAAATCATGGAATTCCAGAAATTTAAAAATGATTTGAAAGGGTAATGTTAAAGGAGAGACCAGGAATAAGCTTAAGATGAAAAATTTGGTATAGGAGAACATGGTAAAGCACACATATTACAATGTGCAAGACACTGCTCCCAGCCTGCAGAAGGAGAGTTTCATAAGCAGTGAAGCAGAGCTGCTTCTCTCTCTCTCTCTCTTTCTCTCTCTCTCCTTCTTTCTCTCACCTCCCCTAAATTTGTAATATGTATCTCTATTAAAAACAGGCCACAGGGAGTGGTAGATTCATCATGCAGGAACTAAATAACCCTAGAGAGAATGAGAGAGAAGGTTTGGTGCACTTTCTTGCCTAATTAAGTGAAGAGAAGAAACTGTGAAGCAAACCAGACCAGAAAGATAGACAGAGATACTAGTTCAGGATTCTGAAACCTTCCAGAAAATTGAGGAATACATTCTTTTATATTAAAAAAGGAAATTGGAGAGGGTTTTAAGGGATTACATGAGAATATCAAAAGATCTTCTGAAAGTAAGAAAAATTAACAAGGAAAATAATCAAGAAGTAACATGGCTGGGTATAGGAAATTACTCAGGGGAAGGAAAGTCAGAAGTATGATAAACATATAACCAGAACTCACAGAGTTATTTTGAGAGTGAAAACCAAGGGGGAAATGTCAGGTATAAAATTATTCTTAGTTGACATTTTTATACAGCAGCAACTTATAAAAACATCAAACACTGACATAATCCTTCCTCTAGCATTTTAACACACCATTATATTGTTAACAGTGTCAAATGGTGGTAGCCATTCATGTGACTTTTTAATAGATTACTTTCATCATAAAAATGTCATTTTTAACATAATCTGCATTCTCACATTTTTATGTTCAGCTATAGTCTTAAAATGTCAAGTATAGGAAATATTCGTGCTGGCAATTCTTGGAGTCTGACTATAGAGTTTAAGAATATCGGTATAAAATAAGTGTTAATCTGATATGATTGCTATTCTCAATTCATTTTCTCTACATTCTTTCTCCTTTTAAAAATAATTACAGAGCACATGTATTAAGTAAAGATGAAGTTGTGGGCTAAAGTTGTAAGAGGCAGGAAATACAATGAAGGCTTTGCCTTGCTGAAAAGCATCTTATAGCATGTTCATTCACCAAGGGCCACATTCCCAGAGGCATGATTATGTACAGGATATTTGGCTTGCTTCAGCAGTAAGCCATGATGATAATAATATATCATTTTACTTCCAGGGAAAACATGTGCCACATGTCCAACTAGATTTCTTTGACCATTCCTCTTAGACATGAGGAAAACAAGGCAAACTAAGTAATGTATCAAAGATCAGACAAGTCAACCACAGAACAGGAATTTGAACACAAGTGAGTCAATTATCTGGGGCAAACATTGGCAAACTTTTTTCTGTAAAGGGCTAGTCACTATTTTAGGCTTTACAGGCATCATCGTCTTTGTCAGAACTACTCAGCTCTGATGCTCTGGTGTGAAAGCTAATAGAAACAGTACATAAACAGGCATGGCTATGTACTGATCAAATTATATATTTTTGGGAGTCGGGCGGTGGAGCAACGGGACTGGAGTAAGGATCCCAGTTCGAGCCCCCGGCTCCCCACCTGCAGGGGAGTCGCTTCACAGGCGGTGAAGCAGGTCTGCAGGTGTCTGTCTTTCTCTCCCCCTCTTTGTCTTCCCCTCCTGTCTCAATTTCTCTCTGTCCTATCTAACAACAATGACATCAATAACCACAACAATGTTAAACAACAAGAGCAACAAAAGGGAAAATAAATATTTAAAAAAATATATATTTTTTTATTTACAGAAACAGAAATTCTACTGGATTTCATCCATCGTGTACCAACTCCTAACCTAGTGGGTTAACTCATATAACCTGTCAAAGATTGCAGCTCAAACCGCATCGAGCATTAATTTCATCTAAATTGAATAACATCTAGCATTAGTGGCATGTGAAGTACAAGGATAGACATTTTATACAAATTATCTCATTTCTATCTTGTTCAGTAAATATTTTTATCATCTTTATATTCAGTGAGGAAGCTCAGATAAGTTATGAAACTATGGAATGTCATGTAGCTTACAGGAGCTTTTGAAAGTAGGCATTTGGGTCAAAATTTATTATTTTAGCCATCACCTGATGCTGAGTGTGTGTAACTGATGGATGCTAATAAAATATAAAGCCATGAGAAAAAAGCATGAACTATTTCTCTGAAAAGGAACAGTAGAGTAATTTGTACTCTTGAAACAACAGAGAGAAAGAAAAAGAGGGAGGGAGAGAGGGAGAGAAGGAGAGAGGAAGAGGAGAGAGATAAAGAGAGAGAGCGAGAGAGAGACAGAGAGAGAGAGAGAGAGAAAGAGGGAATACTCCTAGTAGCTACTCCAGATCTCATTTGAAACTATATAACTGTAAATGTCATCTTACCAGTCCACCACTGGGACACTGGAGAATGTGACATTCCATAAACTGAATTCTTTAGTCAGCCAATATCCAGATCATTAGACATATCTGAACTGTCACTGAGTAAAAAGCCCTTGACTAAAGCAGCAAGAAGAGACATGATAAATGAGATTAAATCACGGGCAAAACTGAAGAAGAATCTATCCTGGTACTCCTGCATGCTACATAGAGCCTGATGAATTCTTCAGTTCCACTCCACAGCCCCATTGAGGAAAAAAAAAATGAAAATAAAACTTTCAATACAAATGGGAACTGAAATGAAATACTTCTAGCAATGGTTATTTGCATGGCATAGTCCCAACTCACACTATACTCCAAAGTAGGCAGATATTATTTTGTATTCATCTTGTAGATAAGGTAAGGGAAATACTAAAACATGGTGATTTGTTAAAGCCACATAGTAAAGAAAGATTCAAACTCTGGCCTTCTGAGTCAGTTTCAGAGCCTCTTTCCTCCCCACTACACCACACTGTCTTCCAAAGTGACCAGCAAAGAAACCAAGTCTCACCAAAAATTGAGTGGCATGTATTTAAGTTTAGCTGAAGACACTGAAAAAAGATAATAAGAGTAAGTCAAACGTTTATTATTCATCATGAACCTTTTCATGGAGAATGTTAGGCAAACTGTTTGTAATAGGATATAGTAAGTAAAAGAAGAGGGATCTTTTGTAAAAATTTAGCCCCAGAAACCCAGAACTTACACTCCACAGCACTTTCTACCTAGAGGTATCTCTTCAGAGTAGTTCACCTCCTATGGTTACTTTGTGTTCAGGCCAACTCTTGATTTAGGAGAAGCAGATGAAGAAAGGAGCATATAGGCCCAGTCTGTACTGAATCTTTCTCATCATTGCACACCTACTGCTCTTTGCCTATTCGTCCCACATAAGCTATGTTGGTCATTATTTCTCCTTTGGCTAATTCTGCTTCTGTTTCTATAGGTGTTGGTCATCACACCAGGTTCCCTTGCATTGCTTGATGCTGTGGTTCATTTACATAATCACTGTTTTGCCTGAAACCCACCCTGCCTGCCGGGCATTGGTTTAATCCCCACTGGTTAGAACCTTCACAACAGCTGCTATGGCAGTTTGTTACCTTCAGGATCTTTTTTGCTTCACCCCCTTTCCTAGTCATTTCCTTTTACCACTTGCCACTTCCCCTTTGGAAGATATAAAAAGGCATTTTTCTCTGATCAATAAACATTGGATTGTGTTTCTGCTCAGCCATGAGTTCCTGGTTGTCTCTCTCCTAGTTGCGAAGCTAGCCCGGCAAAGCTGTATGTTTGTTTGGGAGTGAGCAACTCCCCTTGCTCCCATATGCAAAGCAAGGCACATAAAACATCAAAGAGAGGTCTAAATTTTGTCAACTGGAAAAGGATGACAGAGGACCTAGTGGGGGTTGTATTATTATATGAAAAACTGAGAAATGTTATGCATATACAAACTACTGTATTTACTGGTGACTATAAAACATTAATCCCCCAATAAAGGAAAAAAATGTAAAATAAATTTTGTCAACTAGATGTGATTATCTTTTCAAACACTGAAACAAACTTTTAGTCTTAACAAACCTGTTGGAGTATGGGTTCGTATTACTAAGGGAAAAGATCTATTTCATTTATAAGTGATAAGCTTAATATCCTTTATAAACTTATAAATTCTTTTTTTTTCTCCCCCCACCCAGCAAGTAAGTTAAGAGTGAGGTCCCCTGCCACTGCCGAGCCCTGTTGCTTGCAAGTGGGTAGAAGCTTATGCTGCGGCTGGCTGCTCTGGGCCAGCACCATCCCCTAGCCTGGCGCCTGCTGTCCTGCCTCTGTTTCCCCAGGCTGCAAGTCAGGATGGGACAGGCCACATGCCCATGGAATACAATTGGGCCTGGGCAGTGCTTTGCCAAGCAAACAAGGCAAAATTTTTGCTGGGTGGGCACCACCAGCCCAGGGAGGCAGGTGTCTCTCTGTCTCTCTCTCCCTCCCTATCTGTCTCCCCCTCAATTTCTTTCTGTCTCTATCAAATAAAGAAATAAAATATTAGGGGTCAGAACATAGTGCACCTGGTTGAGAGCACAGATCACAATGCACAAGGATTCGGGTTCAAGCCCTCGCTCCCCACCTGCAGGGGGGAAACTTCCCATGTGGTGAAGCAGGGCTACAGGTGTTTCTCTGTCTCTCTTGATTTCTATCCCCCCACCCCTCTCAATTTCTGTCTCTATCCAGTATTAAATAAATAAAAAATTAAGAAAAAAAAAAGAGGGAGTCGGGCAGTAGTGCAGTGGGATAAGCACAGGTGGCACAAAGCACAAGGACCAGCATAAGGATCCTGGTTCGAGCCCCTGGCTCCCCACCTGCATGGGAGTTGCTTCACAAGCAGTGAAGCAGGTCTGCAGGTATCTATTTTTCTGTTCCCCCCCCCCCCCGTCTACCCCTCCTCTCTCCATTTCTCTTTGTCCTATCTAACAATGACAACATCATGTGGTCCAGGTGGTAGAGCAGTGGATAAAGCATTGGGCTCTCAAGCATAAGGTCCTGAGTTCAATCCCCGGCAGCACATGTACCAGAGTCAAATTTATAAATTCATCTTAAAACAGATGTGGCTACAGTTTACACACACACACACACACACACACTACTTTTTCTAGCTTCCTTGTTGAGAAATAAAATGTCTAATTTACATATAAAGCTCATATATTTTAGCTGCACCAGACAAAGAAGCAGATGAAGACTGTGATTGATATTCCAAAATTTCTGTTCTGATTTTCCCATCCTCAGAATTAGCCACTCTATAAATCAAACCAACATAAGAATACCTGATGTCGAAACCAATAGGTCATAGCTATAAAAAGCATCAGAAACATAAAGCACTGGCCTCTTATGTTTTCTCTGAGAAAACACCACCCATCCCACTATTCCACCACCATTTCCACCATTATGCCTTAAAATATACTGTATGTTCTAAGAAAATATCATTTTCCATATGTGTGTTGGTATACACAATAGACATTTCTTTTCTTTCTACTTCATTGTGTAGACTAAGAATGGGCACTAATTTCCAAAGTAAGCTTGAATGAAACCTTGACTGTTTCTAGGTAAATAGCTAGTGTTGAAACATTTATGTAAACATTGAGAAGTAACTGAATAGAGATGGAAGACCCTCATCTTAGAGCATTTCTGTTTCTGTTGACCTGAGTTAAAATATCTCAGAGGTGAAAGCACAGACTATACATTTAGAAAGCACTAGGGGTTGGGTGGTGGCACACCAGGTTCAGTGTTTGTGCTATTATCATGAGCAAGGACTCAGGTTTAAACACCTGATTCCTACCTGCAGGGGGGAAAGCTTCACTAGTGGTGAAGCAGTGCTGCAGGTGTCTATCTCTGTCTTCCTCTCCCTCCCCTCTCAATTTCTCTCTGTCCCACAAATAAATAAAGTTTAAAAACATTTTTAAAAGAAAGCATTAAGAATTACTTCCTACTCATATCATTTTAGGAAAATCACTTAGTAACTCTATGTCTTGGGTCTTTTCTCTCCAAGAAGTCCCAAACACAAATACTTGTGATATTTCTCCTGGAGTATGTAGACAATATTAGTGACATACTGCCAGGATAGCCTGAGGGTGCTTCTTCCTGAGCAAGTGGTCTCTGGGTTAGAGAGAACTCAACTGGAGCCAACCTAGGCTGCTACGTGGGAGAGGGATCAGGAACACGTGCCAGACTAGCATCGCAGGAGAGAGACTCTGGGACTCTCAAGCCAGAAGGTAATCCCAAGTGTGTTCAAACGGAAGAGCAGCCATATATATATATACTCTCTAAGTAGGGTGGAAACAGGATGTGATGTAGAGAGGGTGGAGCAAAAAGAGAGTAGTGGAAATCAGGGTGTATCTAGGAGAGGGGACGGAGCAAAAAGGGAGTATGAACCAGTGGGGATTAAACCAATGCCCTGAAGGCAGGGCAGTTCTAGTGGTTATGTAAATAGACCGCAGGGTTAAGTAGGGGAAAGCTGGCGTACTGCCCAACAACATACAATCCCTAATACATATCTTCTACTGCTCTACAATTTAAAAAGAGATACTGTGTTGACAAAATGGATAACAGTGGAGGTGATAATGCTTAGTGAAGAAGTAGAGAAATGAAAGAGAATTACTAGATGGTTTCTCTCCAATGTGGAATATAAAGGATTGCGACACATTAACTTACAAAACAAGATCAAGTTGTTTCTAAGACTTTATGATAATTATAGTGGTTATAGTAGGGAGGGAGGTGTCACAGAACTTTGGTAGTGGGTGCAGTGTGGAACTATACCTCTGTAATCTTATAATCTTGAAATCATTACTACACCACTAATAAAATAGAAAAGCATATATTCTGAGTTATTTTCTAGAAACAGTAAAAGATATATAATTATAAAATGTTTAGGGGCTGAGGAGAAAGTAAAATGGTAGTACAGTGGTTATGCAAAGACTCTCATGCCTGAAGATCTGAGGTCCCAGGTTTAACCCCTAGGACCAACAAAAGCCAAAGCTCCACACCCCACAAAACTCTTCAAAAATGTCAATAACCCTCTTGTTCCACTGCTCAAGAAATGTGTGCTCTTGTTGTCTTAGTTGACAGCTAAAAAAAAGAATGTGGGAGTGGGGTGGGATTCTGTAGATATATAGGGAAAGATATTCTCCACATTAGCATCTCTCTTTATACTTAGCAGGGGTTAAAGCATCTAAACCCAAGGAAATATAGAAATTTCACTCCTCTCCAACATAACCCATTCAGAATTAGAATGTGACATGTTACCTCTTCTGAAATGTTGGATAGATTTGCCTGTGTGAACACTGCACATCTAGAAAAGTCTTTTCCTCTGAAATCTCCTCAGATGTTCCAAATTCTTTGACCATCTTATGGTCTCACTGGAAGGTCTCCACTGTTTATATTTAACTTCAATCTTCTATCTAAGAGGAGTATACTTTTTGACTCACATAAAAATGCTTTTATTAGTCAGGTTATTCCAATCCACCTGGAGATCTATATCTCCATTCCTCTCATAAGCCCCAAGTCAAAGCTGATTCCTAAACAACTGTAGAGCTTTTGGGTCATTGCTGCCCTGCAATGAAGCTCTTAGCCTCAAACACAAATCAAGAAACCCAAGTGCCATAAAACAAAACAAAAGCACCATCCTATCCTTTAACACACCAACTGACTGCATCACTTAGGTGTTTCCCTGATAACAGATGGGGCTGCCAGTCTTGCTCTCTGGGGACTCTCCTAATCTAAAGAGGTTCTGGAAACCTGCCCCTCAGTCAGACAAAGAAGGGCATCAAAAGGCACCTAGATCCCTACCCAGCTAAGGAAGAAGAGAGACAGGCTGGCAGTATGGATCAACCTGCCAACGCCCATGTTCATCAGAGAAGCAATTACAGAAGCCAGACCTTCCACCTTCTGCACTCCACAATGATTCTGGGCCCAGACTCTGAGAGGGATAAAGAATAGGGAAACTATCAAGGAAGGGGATTGGATGTGGAGCTCTGGGGGGTGGGCATTGTGTGGAAGTGTGCCTCTCTTATCCTACAGTTTTTGTCAATATTTGCATCTTATAAATAAATAAAAATTTAAAAAAGGGACTTCAGAGCCCAGTGTTATTCTATGAATAGCTTACCCCACACTGGGCATTCTAGTAGGAACATTGTTTGCTTTACTCAAATGCTTTTCAGGGCTTTCTTTTATGCTAGCAAGAATGGTTGTTTGTTTTAAATGTTTTATTTATTTATTTGTTGAAAAAGATGGGCCAGGTGGTGGCATACCTGGTCGAGTGCACATGTTTCAATGTGCAAAGATCCAAGTTCAAGCCCCCAGTCCCCATCTGCAGGTGAAGCAGTGCTGTGTCTCACCTTCTATCTTCCTATATCCCCCTAACCTCTCAATTTCTAGCTGTCTCTATCCAATAAATAAGAATAATAAAAAATATTTTTAAATAAATGAAAGAAAGATACAGAATGAATGAGACAAGAGAGAATGGAACTGATCAGCTCTGGTTTAAGATGGTGCTGGAGATTGAACCTAGGAACTCAGAGCCTAAGGAATGAAAGTCTTTTGCGTCACCAGCTCATTAGAGTTTTTAAGTATGTGCCATAACTTATTTTAACAATAGTGCCCAGTTCCTTCAAGAATGAAATTGCACTTTAGTTCTTTGATGGTTCTCAATACTCCCAGTTAACTTCCTGGAAGCATGCCAAGCTGAGTGAAGTTGTACACAAAGAAGCTCTTAGTGCTGCACTATAGTCTCAAATGGGAGGGAGGTTTTTCACATTTCCTTCACCTCTGCAACTTGGTAGAGTATAACTTTACAATTTTCCTAAAATTGCTTTGCAGCAAGTTAAAATCACTCACTTTAAGACAGCAAACTATATGTTCTCTTGGTTGGGTTTTAAGAGGTCCTTTTCCTCCAACCTTAAAACTATGGGCACCAACAGCTATGGTGGAAAACATGGTGTTGGTCCAGTTGACCAGTAAAGAAAATACCACACGGAAGTCGGGCAGTAGCATACATGGCGCAAAGTGCAAGGACTGTAAGGATCCCGGTTCGAGCCCCCGGCTCCCCACCTGCAGGGGAGTCACTTCACAAGCGGTGAAGCAGGTCTGCAGGTGTCTTTCTCTCTCCATTTCTGTCTTCCCTTCCTCTCTCCATTTCTTTCTGTCCTCTCCAGCAACAACGACATCAATAACAACAACAATAATAACTACAACAAGAAAAAAACAACGGCAACAAAAGGGAATAAATAAATATTTTTTAAAAAGAAAGAAAGAAAATACCACACATTGGGCTCCATAACCACCACATCACCAACAGGGAAGAAATCGAATTTAAAGACTGGGGGGAAAAAAATGGGTGTGTGTGTTTGAAATTGTAGTCACATGACAAGGGTCACATTTCTTCAGTAAGGAGATCATTAATATAGAGAGAGGGAGAGAGAGAGAGAGAAAGAGAGAAAAATGCAAGGGGCAGAGAGAGAGCTCACCAGTCTCAGTGTCTGTATTGCCATACATGTAACCCACGTTCAAGTCCTGGCATCATATGGGTGATTCTATGACAACAGAGAAAATTCCATGTTGTGGTGTCTCTGCCTCTTTCTGTCTCTGTCTGAGTGAGGAAAAAGTATCCTGAGTTAGTGAAATTATGCATGTGTGAAGCCTTGATTCCTCAAATAAAAAAAGATGTGGGGATGAGGATAATTCTTAAATCCCAGTTTTACTATTTATTAGCTGTGTGACTTCAGAACAGTCATCTAACCTTTATGAGGCTGACTTTTCTAGTCCATGCAGTAGAAATTACGATAGTAATCACTTTATAACATGATCATGAGGAGTCAAATAGTGACTATAGGGTAGGAAAGATAGAACAATGGTTCTGCAAAAAGACTTTCATGTCTGAGACTACAATATTCCCAGGTTCAATCTTGCACATTACCATAAATCAGAGATGAGCAGTGCTCTGGTTTCTCTTGTGCTTGTGCTCTTCACTTATTCTCTCTCTTTCCCCCATATATATTTATCTCTCATTAAAATAAAATATAAAAAATAATAATTTAAAATGTGTAATAAGTTTGTATATAACCATATATTTCGTATTCGTTTCCAGTGACTCTTGTCAGTAATGATCCCAGACTGGATAGCCTTAAAGTAATAGACTATTCTTTCACAGTTCTGGAGGGCAGAAATCTGAAATTTAGATGTCAAAAGAGTTGGTTCCTTCTGAACTGTTAAGGGAAAATCCATTTCATGCCACTTACTAGCTTCTGGAAATTGCTGGAAGATCTTGATGTTCTTTCACTTTTAACTGCATCTGTCCAATCTCTACCTAAATCTTCACATGACCTTCTCATTTGTGTATATTTTCCCCTCTTCATCAAGAGATGGAAACACTTGTTTCAAAACACTTGTCATTAAATTTAGGGTCATGTTCCTAAAAAAGACACCATAAAGTACTTAATCAAATAGTTTCTACTTAGACCTAGAGACCTTCTTCACTTACTTCCTGTTTCACTTTCCTCAGTCACTCTAAGGCTAAATAGAGGGGATTGGATACGGAACTCTGGTGGTGGGAATTGTGTGTAATTGTACCCCTTTTATCCTACAGTCTTGTTAACCATTGTTAAATCAATTTAAAAAAATAAAGAAAAAATAGATGTGCCTTTATGAAAACAACAATTCTATAAGTCCACATAAAGTGATAATGAAGTTAGAAATAGACAAAGAAAAAAGGGGGAAAAAAAGCCCCAGTGCAGAATTGGTGCATAACTCAGTCATTGCAGCAAAGTCATAATTTCTCATCTTCTACCCCTTCACTAAATTACAATTTAAATTCCATCATTCAAAACTGCATGATCTTGAGCCGGATTCATATATCACATGAAGGCATTAAAGCCTGACCTTTTATATCCCCAATAAGAAATGTCATGAGTTCATCACAGAATCATAACTCCCACTTGAATTAGAGCTAAGAAAGATTTGAACTTCAAGGGGAACTCTTCAACTCAGACACACATGAAGATTTTTTTCTAGTAACCTCTTAAGATTCTGAATTCTTAAGAAAAACATGGGTTGATAATAAATGAGAAGATTGCAAGGTATAAATTAAAGCTATATACAAAAAGTGAAAAAAGAGCACACCAGTGCATCTCTTTGAAGTCAGTTCTAAGATTACAGGAAACTTGATTATCAGTAGCATTTCAGTAGAGGCTCTACAACCCAAAAGAATTATCCACTGGCTCTTGTGCTAGCTAAGATTTACATCTAGTGACTTCATCTATATAGATACCACAGAGATTCTGCAAAAAGTACCACGGGACATCATGACTTCAGATGTGCTCTTGGAATATTTATCATTTTAGCTCAGTAAATAGTCAGTCCTTTGCCAATGAGGAGATAAGCAGGCAAACTTATCAGTCTTGTTATTTTCAAAAGATTATCATTGTACAGAACACTGTGGGGGCATCCATCTTCCTTCTGACGGCCACTGAAGCCTAAAAGAGTGGAAATTAGATATTCAGACCTTTGTCAAAATGAAAATCATTTAAATAAAAAAGAAAGAAAAAGAACTTACTCAATTGTAAGAAAAGGAGAGACTGAGAACCTAAAATATAGTTTATCTGTGTGCATCAGACCTGAAATCCCAGGTTCACTCCCTGGCACCACCATAAACCAGAACTCAACAATGTTCCAGTATCAAACTCTCTCTCTCTCACTCTCTCTCTCTCTCTCTTTATTAAGACAAAATAAATAAGTTTGCATACTTTTAGTGTGACTTCCTACTACAAAAATGTAGAGCTATTTTAATTTAATGATCTATTTTTTATTTATAAAATGGAAATATTTATAAGACTATAGGATAAGAGGGGTATAGTTCCCACCACCAGAACTCCATATCCCCTCCCCTCCCTTGAAAGCTTTCCTATTCTTTATCTCTCTGGGAATATGGATCCATGATCATTATGAGGTGCAGAAGGTGGAAGGTCTGGCTTCTGTAATTGCTTCCCCACTGAACGGGCATTGACAGGTCGATCTATACTCCCAGCCTGTCTCTCTCTTTCCCTAGTGGAGCAGGGTTCTGGGGAAGGTGGGGCCCCAGGACACATTAGTTGGGTCATCTGCCCAAAGAAGTCAGGTTGGCATCATGGTAGCATCTGGAACCTGGTGGCTGAAAAAGAGTTAAGATATAAAGAGAACAAATTGTTGACTAATCATAAACCTAAAGTCAAGAACATTGCCGAGGAAGATTTGGGGGTCTCCATTTTGGAAAAAGCTAGTAGGTTTACTTTAGGTATTTAGTGATCTATTACTATACAAAGACACTTAAAATCCAATGGCTTAGACCAAATTACAGTTTCTCTCACAGATCTGTCAGTTGCCTGACTATGCTGAATGGTTCTCCTTGCCTGTCTCATGTGGTTGGAGTTAGACTGTGCTGGAGTCTCTGAAGGATCAACTGCACTGGACATCCAAGATGGTAGACTGACATAATTAGTTGATACTGAGTACTGGTAAAGAGTTCAGGTAGGACTACCAAACTGAATGCTTCCATGTAGCCTCATCATGTGACATGTGTTACCTACAGCCTGGTTACTGGGTTCCAAGAGACAGGAAGTAGAAGCTGCTAATCTTGAAAAATCTGGATCCTGAAACTTCCAAATATAAACTCCCACCATATTTTACTGATGGAAATAGTTGAGAGTTTACCACAATTATAAGATAAGGATGTCAAAAATTTACATCATCTTCAACTAACCATAACTTATGAATAGATTCATCTTTCTTATTCTTAATACTATATATTAGAGCTCAAAATAGATATGTTTCATGGTTTTCTGATGGCAACTCCCACAGCAAACTTTAAAAAGCAATGTAATATATAATACAGACATAATATACTAATACTATGTGATTATTCACTGCAGAGCACTCACCTCTAAGGTTGAGTTTATTTTTTTTCCAGTAGTCAGAATAGGTTTGAATTAAGTATCTCTCCTTTCTGCCTTGTTCCTGTGGTGGCCAAAAACTATATTGGCAAAGGCAGGGTAAGAAGGATTATCAGTGGGCTAGTACTTAGGTTAAAGGGCGAATTCATAGTCAGGGTATTCCAGTTACTCTAGAATCTTTTCACAAATTGTGACTGTTGGAGTTCTGCCAGCCTCAGCCCCAAGGTCCATAATGATCCAATGCCCAGGAGCTTCTGCATCGTTAAGTGTTTGTGGGGCTCAGAAATCAATATCTAATCACACTTAGCTGGAGTCCAATATTCTGTACACTCAGCAGCACACATTTTCAGTTGCTGGGTATATAAAAGTTAACATGGGAAACCAAACATTTGTTGGAACGAGCTACATTAAAATCTTACCAGTGGTGTTCAAATCACTATAAATGACATTTTTGAGCACTCATTTTGTGAGGGCCTTTACCAGGAATTTTTAAATGATGCAAAGGAAATATTAGATACCTTTTTTCTTTCTTCTTTTTTTTCCAGAGACTGATATCATATCCCCCCTACATTTCACTAGAAATTTAACAACTAGGCTACTTCTCAAAACCTCTGTCAGCCTTAAAATTCTGTTCAGAGTCGTGGCTGTATTGGGTTTGTCGGTAAGCAACTGCTCGTCTCTTTTCTGTAAGCAGCATGTTAATAAACTTAGACCGTCTTGTATGCTGTTGAAAGGCCCCAAGTAAGGTCAAGTCCCTAATATCCTTTCTCTGTTGCATAGCTGCCAAACTCAAACTGAATTCACAGTCAAATTCCTGATGAAATGTCTCCTGGTAATGGTTACCCTCTTCCATTTTTCATACACTGATTCTTATCTCACCTAAGAAAGTAATTTGCCCACTTCCTAGATGAATGCTTCTCATACACTCATGTGTATACGAATCTCCAAGAGATCTTGCCACAAATTAGTGTCAATTTAGTGGATCCTTAGGTGAGATCTGTGGTACATCTTTCTTGATTCCCTTTTTGTTGCCCTTGTTTTTTTATTGTTGTAGTTATTATTGTTGTTGTTACTGATGTCGTTATTGGATAGGACAGAGAGAAATGGAGAGAGGAGGGGAGGATAAAGATAGACACCTGCAGACCTGCTTCACCACTTGTGAAGCAATACCCCTGCAGGTGGGGAGCTGGGGCCTCAAACCAGGATCCTTATGCCAGTCCTTGTGCTTAACCTGCCACGTGCACTTATCCTGCTGTGCTACTGCCTGGCTCTCCGTGGTACAGCTTTCTAACAGGTGCTCAGGCCCTCTAACTATGCATTGAGGAGCATCAATGTTGAATGGCGAGAGTTTTGATTGCTTCAGTTAATGTCCAAAGGAAGAAAGACAACAGCAAAGTCCTAGTTCATGTGTGTTTTTTCTCTCTCCCTCACTTGAGAACTAAAGAATATATGCCTTGACAGGGGAGGTGACTCTATGGGTACAGCACAGGTCTTATGTGTGTGAAGCCTCAGCTTTGAGGTCTACTTTTTTCTGCAATGGTGCTCTGTTCTCTCTCTCTCTCTCTCTCTCAATATATAGAGGAATTTAGATATTCATAGCTACATATATAGGTGGTTTTTTTTTAATAGAGAATATATGGTAATCGAGTCTCAGAAAAAGTCCTGTGAACTTCAAAATTCTTCAAGTTGGATGTGTAATTTGACCTCTAATTGTAACCTCAAATTGTAAACACCAACCTAGTTTGTGATAAATTGAAAACAGTTTGAAAGTTTTGAGTTTGTTCTTAAATTCATGGATATCAAAGAATTACTTCCAATGAATTTTTATGCCAAAAATAAAATGTGTATGTTTGCTTTCTTTTTAGGTCTTGCAAAATTATTTTCTTTACTGGGTATATAGAAATATAAGTTTTGGGGGTCGGGCGGTGGCGCAGTGGGTTAAGCGCACGTGGTGCAATGTGCAGGGACCGGCGTAAAGATCCCGGTTAGAGCCCCCGGCTCCCCACCTGCAGGGGAGTCGCTTCACAGGCGGTGAAGCAGGTCTGCAGGTGTCGATCTTTCTCTCCCCCTCTCTCTCTGTCTTCCCCTCCTCTCTCCATTTCTCTCTGTCCTATCCAACAACAAAGCGACGTCAACAATGGCAATACTAACCGCAACGAGGCTTCAACAACTAGGGCAACAAAAAGGGGGGAAAATGGCCTCCAGGAGCGGTGGATTCATGGTGCAGGCACCGAGCCCAGCAATAACCCTGGAGGAAAAAAAAAAAAAGAAATATAAGTTTAAGAACTAAGGTTTTGAGGAGTCGGGCTGTAGCGCAGCGGGTTAAGCGCAGGTGGCGCAAAGCATAAGGACCGGCATAAGGATCCCGGTTCGAACCCCGGTTCCCTACCTGCAGGGGAGTCGCTTCACAGGCGGTGAAGCAGGTCTGCAGGTGTCTATCTTTCTCTCCTCCTCTCTGTCTTCCCCTCCTCTCTCCATTTCTCTCTGTCCTATCCAACAACGACAACAACAATAATAACTACAACAATAAAACAACAAGGGCAACAAAAGGGAATAAATAAAATAAAAGAATTAAGGTTTTTTTTTCTCCTAAGTTAACTACATATTAGAAGCAAAGGGGTTGGATTTTTATTATATTTAGTGTTGAAATATCTAGATATTTCTCATAACTCTTCAAATCATGGTCTAAATCTACATTATTTCTTTGTGGTTGCTTTCCTTAAGAATTTTATAGTCCTTTTTTGCTTTTTCTACCAGAGCACTGATTAGCTCTGGTTTATAGTGATACCAGGGAATGAACCTGGGACTTTGTAGCTTCAGGCATGAAAATTTCTTCGCATAACTACTATGCTATCTACACCCAATCCAGTATTTTATATTCCTTATCCATATTTCATCTTCAGTAATTTTTTTTTTAATTTTTTTTATTAAAGAAAGGATTAATTAACAAAACCATAGGGTAGGAGGGGTACAACTCCACACAATTCCCACCGCCCAATCTCCATATCCCACCCCCTCCCCCGATAGCTTTCCCATTCTCTATCCCTCTGGGAGCATGGACCCAGGGTCATTGAGGGTTGCAGAAGGTAGAAGGTCTGGCTTCTGTAATTGCTTCCTCGCTGAACATGGGCGTTGACTGGTCGGTCCATACTCCCAGTCTGCCTCTCTCTTTCCCTAGTAGGATGGGTCTCTGGGGAAGCTGAGCTCCAGGACACATTGGTGGTGTCTTCAATCCAGGGAAGTCTGGCCGGCATCCTGATGACACCTGGAACCTGGTGACTGAAAAGAGAGTTAACATACAAAGCCAAACAAATTGTTGAGCAATCATGGACCCAAAGCTTGGAAAAGTGGAGAGGAAGTATTAGGGAGGTACTCACTGCAAACTCTAGTATACTTCTGCTTTCTTACTTTGGTGCCATACTCCAAACTCAGTCAATTTCTGCTTTGCGTTTCTACTTCTTTTTTTTTTTTTTACATGCATAACATTCCCCAGATTCCCATTTAGCAATACCACCCCACTATTTCATTCATCATTTTTCATGGACCTGTATTCTCCCCACCCACCCTCCCACCCCAGAGTCTTTTACTTTGGTGTAATACTCCAATTCCATTTCAGGTTTGACTTGTGTTTTCTTTTCTAATCTTGTTTTTCAACTTCGGCCTGAGAGTGAGATCATCCCATATTCATCTTTCTGTTTCTGACTTATTTCACTCAACATGATTTTTTCAAGGTCCATCCAAGATCGGCTGAAAACGGTGAAGTCACCATTTTTTACAGCTGAGTAGTATTCCATTGTGTGTATATACCACAACTTGCTCAGCCACTCATCTGTTGTTGGACACCTGGGTTGTTTCCAGGTTTTGGCTATTACAAATTGTGCTGCCAAGAACATATGTGTACACAGATCTTTTTGGATGGATGTGTTGGGTTCCTTAGGATATATCCCCAGGAGGGGAATTGCAGGATCATAGGGTAGGTCCATTTCTAGCCTTCTGAGAGTTCTCCAGACTGTTCTCCACAGAGGTTGGACCAATTGACATTCCCACCAGCAGTGCAGGAGGGTTCCTTTGACCCCACACCCTCTCCAGCATTTGCTGCTGTTACCTTTTCTGATGTGTGACATTCTCACAGGAGTGAAGTGATATCTCATTGTTGTCTTTATTTGCATTTCTCTGACAATCAGAGACTTGGAGCATTTTTTCATGTGTTTCTCGGCCTTTTGGATCTCTTCTGTGGTGAATATTCTGTCCAATTCCTCCCCCCATTTTTGGATGGGGTTATTTGTTGTCTTGTTGTTGAGTCTGGTAAGCTCTTTATATATGTTGGTTATTAAACTCTTATCTGATGTATGGCATGTAAAGATCTTCTCCCATTCTGTGAGGGGTCTCTTGATTTGGGTAGTGGTTTCTTTTGCTGTGAAGAAGCTTTTTAATTTGATGTAGTCCCATAGGTTTATACTTGCCTTAGTCTTCCTTGTAATTGGATTCGTTTCATTGAAAATGTCTTTAAAATTTATGCGGAAAAAAGTTCTTCCAATATTTTCCTCTAAGTATCTGATAGTTTCTGGTCTAACATCCAAGTCCTTGATCCACTTGGAATTTACTTTTGTATTTGGTGAAATACAGTGATTCAGCTTCATTCTTCTGCATGTTTCAACCCATTGTTTCCAACACCATTTGTTGAAGAGACTCTGCTTCCCCCATATAATAGTCTGGGCCCCTTTGTCAAAGATTAGATGTCCATAGGTGTGGGGCCTCATTTCTGGGCTCTCAATTCTATTCCACTGGTCAGTGTGTCTGTTCATGTTCCAGTACCAAGCAGTTTTGATGACAATGGCCCTATAATATAGTTTGAGATCTGGCAGTGTGATGCCTCCGGTTCTGTTCTTTTTTCTCAAGATTGTTTTGGCAATTCTAGGTCTTTTCTGGTTCCAGATAAACATTTGTAGCATTTGTTCTATTCTCCTAAAAAATGTGCTTGGGATCTTGATGGGGATAGCATTAAATTTATAGATGGCTCTGGGTAATATATTCATTTTGATGATGTTAATTCTTCCAACCCATGAGCATGGCAGAAATAAATAACATTGAGAATAGGAAAACCATACAAAAGATCAATGAAAGTAAATGTTGGTTCTTCGAAAGAGTAAACAAAATCGACAAACCTTTAGCCAGACTCACAAAACAAAAAAGGGAGAAGACCCAAATAAATCGGATAGTAAATGAAAGAGGAGATATCACAACAGACACTGCAGAAATTCAACATATCATGCGAGGCTTCTATGAACAACTATATGCCACCAAGCTAGAGAACCTGGAAGAAATGAATGATTTCCTAGATACCTACCAACTTCCAAAACTAAGTAAAGAGGAAGTGGATAACATGAACAGGCCCATCACAGCTAATGAAATTGAAACAGTTATCAAAAATCTTCCCAAAAATAAAAGTCCTGGACCAGATGGCTTTACAAATGAATTCTACAAAACTTTCAAAGAAGAACTAATACCTCTACTTTTAAAAGTCTTCCAGAAGATTGAAGACACTGGAATACTCCCTGCCAGCTTCTATGAAGCCAACATCACCCTGATACCAAAAGCAGACAGGGACACAACCAAAAAAGAAAACTACAGACCAATATCTCTGATGAACATAGATGCGAAAATATTGAACAAAATTCTAGCCAACCGGATACAGCAGTATATCAAAAAGATTGTTCATCATGACCAAGTGGGGTTTATCCCAGGCATGCAAGGTTGGTTTAATATACGTAAATCAATCAATGTGATCCACCACATCAACAAAAGCAAGACTAAAAACCACATGGTCATATCAATAGATGCAGAGAAAGCCTTTGACAAAATACAACATCCCTTTATGATCAAAACACTACAAAAAATAGGAATAGATGGGAAATTCCTGAAGATAGTGTAGTCTATATATAGCAAACCTACAACCAACATCATACTCAATGGTGAAAAACTGGAAGCATTTCCACTCAGATCAGGTACTAGACAGGGCTGCCCACTATCACCATTACTATTCAACATAGTGTTGGAAGTTCTTGCCATAGCAATCAGGCAGGAGCAAGGAATTAAAGGAATACAGATTGGAAGAGAAGAAGTCAAACTCTCCTTATTTGCAGATGACATGATAGTATACATGGAAAAACCTAAGGAATCTAGCAAGAAGCTTTTGGAAATCATCAGGCAATACAGTAATGTGTCAGGCTATAAAATTAACATTCAAAAGTCAGTGGCATTCCTCTATGCAAACACTAAGTTAGAAGAAATTGAAATCCAGAAATCAGTTCCTTTTTCTATAGCAACAAAAACAATAAAATATCTAGGAATAAACCTAACCAAAGAAGTGAAAGACTTGTATACTGAAAATTATGAGTCACTACTCAAAGAAATTCATCTTCAGTAATTTAAGGTTATCCCTTGAGGTCTATAAAACTGGATCCACCTTCTATTCTATAATTCCTGGAATGTCTAACACCTGCCTATGTTGTAGGGGGAAAATATGGTTATGATTTATGATCATTTCTTTTTTAATGAATCTTCCTGTTTTCTTTTTAAAAAATGTTTAAATTATCATTATTTTTTGGATACAGACAACCAGAAATCGAGAGGGTAGGGGAGATAGGGAGAGATAAAGAAAGACATCTGAAGCACTGCTTCACCACTTGCAAAGCTTTCCTCATGCAGGTAGGGATAGGAGGCTCCAACCTAGGTCCTTAAGCACTGTAACATGTGTGCTCAAACAGGTGTGCCACCACCTGGCCCTATGATAATTTCTATTACTACTGCAATTCTCAAAATCCACTCACAGAATTTTTGTTTTATGATTTGTAATTTTAAGCTAATTTTTCTCCTCCAAGACTACCTTTCATCTCAGTCTCTTTTCGCCTTCATTTTACACAAAGTAAACAGAAAGCCCTTGTGTTTTGAAAAACTTCTGCGGAAAGTCTTAAGGGAAGGATTATATCATTGCACTGCAAGCAAACTAATCAATAGTGGATGTGACACATCGATACTCTTGAAAAGTCTACCAGATATCCTTCATGTGTGGGAGTGTGTGTGTGTGTGTGTGTGTGTGTGTGTGTGTGTGTGTGTGTGTAGAGTAATTTGATTCTTGGGAATAGGGCTGTAGAGTAGCAGCAGTTGTGTCTCTCACCTCTCCCATTAAACTAAGATTAACAAAGATCACCTGAGAACACAACAAGAATACTTTGAGAACCCAACAAGTTACAGGTGAGTGCAAACATGTGTGGCTCATGGGCAAAGAGGGGCCTATGGATAGATTCCTGGGGCTGAAAGCCCATACCTACTTGGGAGCAACTGGTAACAGTTTCACAGTTTGCCAATTAAGGCATGACCTCTGGTCTGAGTTTTTATTAACAAATAAACTGCTGATGGGAGGAGAGATACACTAACGCTCACCAAATGCAACTGTGAGTCTCTATTGCTACTTTTTAAATTATCCCAAGGTAATTAGAGAGATGAAAGCTGAAATAGCTGAGCTAAGAGCACAAGCTGAACAAGCTAATACAGTATCAGAACAGGGTAACAAAATAGCTGAACTACAGAAAACAGCACAGGGGAGAGAGAATTGAAAAAATGAGGCAGAAATCAGGATTAGCAAGACTAAGGACCAATTAGATAAAACTAAGAACGAATTAAGAGATCTCAAAAAGAGATGAAGAGATACCAAAAACAACAACAGATACATATGGGATGACTTCAAAATAAGTAATATATGCATTATTGGCTTGCCAGAGGGAGAAAGAGAGGGTACCGGGCCATCCTGAGGGTGTATCGTCTCGGGCACATGCTCTCTGGATTGGAGAGAACTCAGCCGGAGCCAACCTAGGCTGCTGCTTACTCAGCGACTTGGGAGAGGAACCAGGAACTCTTGTGGCTGAGTGGGAGCGCAATGCAATGCTGCCTTTATTGATCAGAAAAGAACTGCCTTTATACCTTCTGAAGCAGAAGTGGCAGGCTGGAAAAGGAAATGGGTAGGATAGGGGGTGGAGAGGAGAAAAGAGCTTGAAAGTAGCAAGCTTCCATCTAACCAATGGGGATTAAACCAATTCCCTGCAGGCAGGGTGGTCTCAAACAAAACAATGATTATGTAAATAGACCACAGTGTTAAGCAATGCAGGGGGCCTGGTGTAATGGCCAACAAGAGGGAGGGGAAGAAAGTATTCTACAGGATTTAATAGCTGATAAATTACCTATTCTAGACAACACAAAAGACATAAAGGTTCATGTTGTTAAAATTTCGGAAGGCTCTTGCCGGGCTGGCTTGCTTCACAGCGGGTAACAGAGACGCGGAGACAACGGCTGGGCAGGGAAGCTGTATTTCTTTATTCAGGAACAACGATTCATAAACTAAGACAAACTAATCACCAAACAGAACTCTGCTGTCTCTTTGCGGCGGTGCAAGCACTCTTTCTTTTTTTCTCGAACTCAGGAACCCTCTTACTCTGAAACTCCCGAACTCTGGCGGGGTCACTAGGGGCGGGGCCAAGCGGGCCCGCGAAATTAACTGGACTGATCTAATTCTCTTGGCAGGGGAGAACTAGAACCCAATGTAACGCATACAACAGGTTCAGGACACTCAGATGGTCCCAAACAGGATTAACCCAAACTTAAAGACACCAAGACATACCATATTTACAATGAAAATAACTGGTAAGTCCCATTGATTGATCCTCTGAGTATTAAGTAATGTCCATTCCTATCTTTTTAAATTTTATTTATTTTAAAGTCTATCAAGTCAGATATGAGAATAGCTGTTCCTGCCTTTTTTGTGGTCCATTGGCTTGTATGCTAGTTTTCCATTCTTTCACTTTGAGTCTATGTTTGTCTTGTTGAGTTAGGTGGGATTCCTGCAGACAGCATGTTGTTGGGTTGTGTTTTCTGATCCATCTTCCTACTGTGTGCCTTTTAATAGGTGAATTCAGGCCACTGACATTTATTGATATCATAGAATGAAGATATTTGAATTCCATTATTCTAAAATTTTAGAGTGTTCTGATGTATTGCATGTTTATGATGTTGTGATTGTTTATAGGAGACCTTTCAGAACTTCATTCAGGGCAGGCTTAGTGATAGTTGATTCCTTCAACTGCTACTTGTCTGAGAAGGTTTCTTTTTTTTTCATTTTTTTTATTCATAAACACTATTCCCACCACCAAAAGACTGTCTCCCCCCCCCCCCCATAAAGCTGAACATCTACCCTCACCCTCCAGAAAGATAAAGACGAGTATGGGATGATCCCACTCATAAACAGAAGTTTGAGCAAGAATAACAGAAAGGGAAACTCAAAGCAGGATCTGACTAAATTTGTAGTAGGATACCAAAGTAAAAACCCTGGTTGGTGGCTGAGAAGGTTTCTATGCCTCCATCTAGTCTGAATGACTGTCTAGCAGGATACAGTAGTCTTGGTTGAAAGTCTTTCTCATTGAACACTCAATAGCTATCTTGCCATTCTCTTCTAGTTTTCAGTGTTTGTGTGGAGAAATCTGCTGCTAATCTTATGGGTTTTCCTCTGTAGGTGACTCTTTGTTTTTCTCTTGTGGCATTCAAGACCCTTTCCCTATTCTTATTCCTTTTCATTCTAAATATGATGTGTCTTGATGTCTTTAATTTGGGGTTAATCCTCTTTGGGACCCTCTGAGATTTCTGAACCTTTATGTCTTTTGTGTTGTCTAGAACAGGGAAGTTCTTGGCTACTATGTCCTGTAGAATGATTTCTTCCTTTCCCTCTCTTCCTCTGGCAAGCCAGTAATGTGTATATTTCTTCTCTTGAAGTCATTTTTCTGGTGAATAAGACCACATACAACATTTAAAAAGTTACAGTCTTTATTTTATGGAACCCAGATTGAATAAGTCCACATTTTGATGCTTAATGCTACATGCTCAATTGCATATAGAGCTATGGGAATCGATAAGAACATGCACATGCATGCATTTTGTAAATTGCATCTTAAAGTATTGTCCTTTCTTCTCTAAGTAAATTTATACTAATAAAAGGAAAATAAGGTCTTACCACTTAGGAAGAAGACTTAGTATTGTTATCTAGGTATTGAACATAAACAATTTCATGGTAAGTTACCAAGCAAATTCATTCTTTTTTAAATTTTTTAAATTATCCTTATTTATTTATTAGATAGAGATAGTCAGAAATCAAGAAGGAAGGGGGAAGAGGGAAGAAAAGAAACAGAGATACCCGCAGCACTGATTCATCATTAGTGAAACTTTCTTCCTGCAAGTGGGGACTGGGGACTCAAACGTGGGTCTTTGTGGATTGTACCATGTGCACTCAACCAGGTGCACCACCATCTGGCCCCACAAAGTCACTCTTATGAATACGATGAAATAAGGCAAAATATGGCTATTTGGTAGTTATATAAAACACAGAGCATAAATATTTTCCAAGATACAGAACACCTAAAAGTTCTGCTATTGTGAAAAACAACTGAACACCTAAAAGTTCCTCCATTGAGTTGAAAAACAATTGCCTCTTTTTCAGTTAAAGCCTTATCTTTGTTGTCATCCTACCGAGATATCCAGTTACAGATTTGATAGCATCCAATTCAGATTCACTGCTTCCATAGCTCCTTCCCAAATTGCCCAGCCAAATGTAAATCCTTTCTAACATGCTCTCGCTCCCTATGGTGTGTACTCTCCCTGTCTAGGCTAAGTAAAAAACACATTTGTTCAATTAGACTTGTTTGTAAGGTCTTTGAATAGATGGCATTAGCAGGGAAATAGGAAGTATAGATTATTGCAAGTGAATACTAGAGGAGTCATAGATATATTGCTTTGGGAAGAGTGGGGTACAAATAAAGAAGTGGCAAAATTAGAAAAGTGATCCAGTGGCTTTCTTTTTTTTTTTTTTTCACTTTAAATTTCAAATCACTGATTTTTTTTTAATTTCTTTATTGAGGGATTAATGGTTTAAAGTCAACAGTAAAAATACAATAGTTTTTACATGCATAACATTTCTCAGTTTTCCACGGAACAATTCAACTCCCACTAGGTCCTCCTCTGCAATCATGTTCTAGTACTTGAACCCTTTCTCCCACCCCAGAGTCCTTACTTTGGTTCAATACACCAACTTCAGTCCAAGTTCTGCTTTGTGTACTCCATTCTATTCTTGGTTTGTTTGTTTCTTTTACAAATCACCATTTTGCAACTACATAGAAATAGCTACTACTACCACTGGTACAACTTATATGAATCTATGTAAATATCAAGTTTGGAGTTGGAATCTGCCTCCACTCCCTTAAAATAAAAAAGTCAATTTTGGGGAGCCTGGAGGTAGCATAGCGGGATAAGCACAAGTGGCACAAAGTGCAAGGACCAGTGTAAGGATTCCAGTTTGAGCCCCTGGCTCCCCAACTGCAGGGGAGTCACTTCATAGTCAGTGAAGCAGGTCTGCAGGTGTCTGCCTTTCTCTCCCTCTCTCTGTCTTCCCCTCTTCTCTCTATTTCTCTCTGTCCTATCTACCAACAACGACATCAATAACAACTACAACAATAAAACAAGGGCAATAAAAGGGAATAAATACTTTTTTTTTTAATTTTTAAAGTCAATTTTGGGGTCAAAGGAGATAGCATAATACTTATCCAAAGACATTCATGACTGAGGTTGTGAAGTCCTGTGAGAAAGAGAGTTTACCCAGAGGCTTTTCTCAGAGCTCTCTCATTTTAAAAGTTCTCCATTTTTTCAGGTGGCCAGACAGAGGCCACCTGGCTCCTCAGATATTGAGAAACTCCCTCTTCCTGAGTACCCAAGGCCAGCTGGATCTTCAGATGTTAAGAGACTCCCTCCTGCTGAACACCCCAAGGACAACTGTTTACAAAGTGTTTACAGAACTCACAAAAACATGCCCCTTTACCCCTCTGCCCCTCGGGATAAGAGTGACCATCCTGTTCCATCATAAAAAGGCATGAGTTTAAAGATTCTTGGTCACTCTCCCAGGTGATGGGGCCACTTTGGGCACTCTGGCTTGGGGTCAGGGAACCCCTCAGTTCTCCTGAGGTCCTTGTGTGTCAGTTCCTGTGTTTTTACATGTGTTAGTTGTTATAATGGCTATTTTATGTGCTTGTGTAAATAAATACTTCATCTTCCTCTATGTCCTGTGTTGGCCTCAGTTTGTCTTAGTTTGTAATGGGTACTGTCAGAAACAAAACTTAACAGTCTTAGGTTCAATCCCCAGCACCACCATAATCCAGAACTTAGCAGTGGTCTGATAGATAAATAAATAAATAAATAAATAAATAAATAAATAAATAAGATTCAGGGTATGGCACACCCAGTTGAATGCACACATTATGTTATGCAAGGATTCAGATTCAAGCACCCACTCCCCACCTAATTCATGAACAGTGAAGCAATGCTGCAGGTGTTTTTCCTTCTCTCTCCCTCTATATTTCCCTCTCCACTCAACTTCTCTCTGTCCTATCAAATAAAGAATGGAAAAAAGGGAGGAGGATGTGACTGCCAGGACTACTGGATTTGTCATGAAGATACTGAGCCCCAAAGATAACCCACTGACTATAAGAAAGAAAGAAATAAGGAAAGAGAAAGGGAAAGAGAGAAAGGGGGGGCAAAAATAAGTAAGCTAGACATTTCATTACATATTACTAGTGAAATCCTAGGTTGTCTGTTGTCCCAATGAGCCCAGTAGTTTCCAAAACTCTGATTAGAACCAAAAGCAACTGAAACTCAGATGAAAGTGTGACCTCTGAAAATCAGACCTGAGACCAGGGTTCTGATGTTCCTCCACAAGTAGCATCAAAGTTCTCTAACACTCAGATTTGAAACCTTGTTTAAATCTGCATTTGCTTCTCATATGTCTAAGACAACTACCAAAGTATGTTCTGCCATGGCAATATCTCCTAACTTTATTTTATCACTTTTTACCACCATTTGCTACTTATTTACAGTATACTTGCCAAAAATACATCGGAAAGAAGATAAAATTACATTACAATGCCTTTAACATACTGGAAAGAATTTTAAAAAGGAAGATGATAGATGTGAAATTCACAGTTATGCCTGGGATAGACTTCTTATTTAGGTTTATGTGTCCCACTCCCTTCACAGGATATCTTTTAAAACACCAACTAAAGTAAACTATTTTCTTTTCCATTCTTGGTTGTATTATTTTCACTTTGCACCTTTGTTCATGATGGTTATAATTTTAACTCTGAGATATACACTCATATTTATGCTTTTATTCAACAAATATACATATATGAAACAGAGCATCTTAAGTCCAGATTGGATTTCTTCATATAATCTCTCCACCTTGCATGCTATATCTTTATACTCAGAAATACTTACCTTTTTTTGAATACACATAACATTTATACTCTTGTTTGAAGATTTCTGGCAGACTAGAGCACCACCTGTTCTTGATTTTTTTTCCAACAAATTAAATTAAATGTGCCAGTTTAGTTTTTTTTTTCTTTTCTGCAGCCATTAATCACATCTAGCAAACAACTGCTTAGAGTGCTAAAGAAACAAATGTAGTTGGGAGGACAGTGGAAACAAGAGAGAATAGTAAGGTGGACTAGTGAAGAAAGAGAACTGTAACCTGACACTATACCTGAGTCTTGATTTGGGTAAGGCAACCTTGAGATTAGACAATCTGTATCTCTGGGGCTTGTTTTCCTCCTCAACAAAGTTAGGTTGAGTTGAATTTGCTAAACTTTTGCAGAGTAAAATTGTCACCCTACACTCCTTGCCCACCTTCACCTCTACTTGACTCAGAAAAAGAGAAGCCCTATTTCCATCCTAAGAAACCATCCACCTCATGTTTTCCAGTGCAAACCCAGAGCACTATTTACTTCTAACTTATGACAGACAGCACCAGAGATTGAACCTGTGACTCCTGATGTCTGAAGCATGAAAGGCTGCTGCATCACTCACATGTTCTTGAACTTAGTCCACTTCTGCCAAAAAAAAAAAAATCACCCTGACATTACTCTCAAGAACCATTAACCACTGACATTTATTACTTATTTTTCCACATTTCAATAGGCTGTCACTGATTCCACATCCCATTATTTACAATTATTTTCAATCAATCTAATTTTCTCTCATTAGTTGTTGTTATTGTTTTGTTATTTATGTAACCTTGGTTTACAAGACCATAAATGATTTATTTATTTTATTTATTTTTAATTGTCACCAGGGTTGTTGCTCAGGCCTTGGTGCTAGCACTATGAATCCACTGCTCCTGGTGGCCATTTCTTTCTTCCTTCCTTTCTTTTCTTTTCTTTTTTTTAATATGGGACGCTTCACGAATTTGCATGTTATCCCTGCGCAGAGGCCATGCTAATCTTCTCTGTATCGTTCCAATTTCAGTATATGTGCTGCTGAAACAAGCACTCTTTCTTCCTTTTTTCTTTCTCCCTTCCTCCCTTCCTCCCTTTTCTCTATTTGATAGGAAAGAAAGAAATTGAGGGGAGTCGGGTGGTAGTGCAGCAGGTTAAGAGCAGGTGGTGCAAAGCACAAGGACCAACATAAGGATCCCGGTTCGAGCCCCCAACTCCCCACCTGCAGGGGTGTCGCTTCACAGGTGGAGAAGCAGGTCTACAGGTGTCTATCTTTCTTCCCCCCACACTCTGTCAACCCCTCCTCTCTCCATTTCTCTTTGTCCTATCCAACAATGACGACAATAAGAACAACAACAATAACTACAAAAATAAAACAAGGGCAACAAAAGGGAATAAATAAATAAATATTTTTAAAAAGAAAGAAATTGAGAAGGGAACTGGAGACAGAGAATTAACTAGACAGACACCTGTTGCCCTGCTTCACCATTTGTGAAACATCCTCCCTGTAGGTGTCCAGCAATGGCTTGACCCATGGTAATGTGTACAGTCAACAGGGTGTGCCACCACCCAGCCCCCATAAGTGTTTTGGAAGTATAATTTCTCACCTCTTCAGAATGTGTTGCCACACTTCATACCCACAACAAAGTATCAATCTCTCTCTCCATCAAAGTCTTCCTCGATCCTTGAAGCCTACTCATTCCGTATCCTCCAACCCTCTTGATTTCAGTTCTCTGTTTAAGCCCAAAGTTCTACCTTCATTTCACCTTGTCTATTTCCTTGTTTTGTTTCTTTACTCCATATGAGAGAGAGAACATTCACTATTTCCCTCTTATTGTTTCTTTTTTTCAACTTCATAACTTTATTGAAGAAATGTTGGTTTATAGGACTGTTGTTATCATAGGAATACAGTACATTTCCCCATTTTTCCATTGCTGTTGTAGTTGTTGTTGTTGGATAGGACAAAAAGAAATTGAGAGAGAAGGGGGAGATAGGGAGAGAGAAAGACAAAAAAAAAACAGCAGAGCTGCTTCATCACTTGCGAAGTGACTCTCCAGCAAATGGGAATCCAGGGAGGTCCTTGTGCTTTGTATTATGTACACTTAGCCTGGTAGGCTACTGTCTGGCCCCCCAAAACATTTTATTTTTAAAGACATGTACATTATTACTCCTAGGCATATACTCAAAGGACATGAAAACTAATTCAAAGGGACAGGGGCATACTATCCTTATAGCTGCACTATTCACAATAACCGAGGAGTGGAAGCACTCTAAATTTATGCCAGTGATGACTGAATAAAGAAGTTACAGAGTTAAGTGAAATATAAATAACTGAAACACATCAACTTGCAAACAAAAAAAAAAAGCTAAACTGTTTCTAAGACTTTCTGAAACTGGTGGTTATGAGGGAGGCATAGAACTTTAACAGTAGGTGTGAGGTAGAACTATTTCCATGTAATTTTATAGGTTTATAGACCATTTTAATTCACTAATACAGATGGAAATAATTTTTTTAATCTTATTTTATATTTATTTATTTATTCCCTTTTGTTGCCCTTGTTGTTTTATTGTTGTAGTTATTGATGTCGTCGTTGTTGGATAGGACAGAGAGAAATGGAGAGAGGAGGGGAAGACAGAGGGGGAGAGAAAGATAGACACCTGCAGACCTGCTTCACCGCCTGTGGAGCGACTCCCCTGCAGGTGGGGAGCCAGGGCTCGAACCGGGATCCTTATGCCAGTCCTTGTGTTTTGTGCCACCTGCACTTAACCCGCTGAGCTACAGCCCGACTCCCGGAAATAATTTTTTAAAAGCACATCTGTTGGAAATTAATTGCTAACACCATTATATGTTACAGTAGTCAACAGATTATCATATTTAATAACTTATTGAAACAGATCATATTGATATTATTCCATGAAACTAACCAGAAGTTCTCACAGAAACCTTTATGGAAGACATGATAGACCTGATTGCATAAAGTTAATTTTTGTTTAATTGGCATTTAGGCAAGTAAGACTTCTCAGTTAACTACCAATCTGCTTTACTTTACTATACTTTTATGAATTTATGGTGCACTTTGTTATATTAAAAAAAATACATAAAATAATTCTCCTCTTTCAAAGGCTAACTAAATCCAAAGGTTTGTCCTAGTGAAGGATAACAGAAAACTAGTTATTGCAGCACTGTTTGAGCTAGAAAGTGGAAATATTGACAAGTTTTATCCAAATATAGAAAGTAAGGATATTATATCAATAGGTCTGTCTCCTCTGCTCCCTCATTACCAAGTCCTGAGCTTACTCGAGACCAGTATCACAACCAAAGACAGGCAGTGATGGGTCTAAATCAAAGTGTAGCAGCTTTCAAAGTGCTTTTAGTAAATAACCTCATTTTATCCTCATTACTATGAGAAACTAGAAAGAGCAGGTAGAAACTCCCCATCTTTCTCTCTCCAGTCTCCCAGTACCATATAAAAGACAATCTTCCTTGCATTTATCCAATTGCTCTAAACCACTTATCATTCACTTACTGTTTGCTAACAATTGTCATAGGTCAATGGCTTTCAGAGTATGATCTCCAGACCAGCATCATCAACAATACCTAGGGACTTTCTGGAAAGTTCAGTCTTATCTCACACTCAGAAGCCTTGGGATGAGCTTAAGGAACCTGTGGTTGAATGAGTCCTTGAGGTGATGTTTATGCATGTGAAGTACAAAAGCCCCTTTTGTAGACTTCAAAATCTAAGTGCTAATAACATTCATGTCTCAATCTCAAAAAGTTCTCTAGGTCAATGAAATAGACTAGAAGGTAAATCAATCATCAAAATATAATGAATTAAAACTGGGTTAATAAAATCCAAGACCCACTGGCTGTAAGTCACTACGTTGTGAACAACCATAAGAAAAGGAGGACAGTGAACAAAAGCACATTAGCCATAAGTATGATCTCAGTTCTCTGGGTTCCAATATACTCATCAAGACAACAACATCAAAGCATCTGAACCAGATCTCATCCAAATAGAGGACTTCTAAAACTCCTTCAGTCTTCAGCTCAAGGAGACTACAATTAAGCCTGAAGTCAGACATTAAAATCCCAAAAGGACAGTGCGAAGTTGTACCCATTATCTTGTAATTTTGCAGATCAGTATTAAATCACTAGTTAAAAAGTTATTTTAAAAAACTCAATAGGGCTATGTTAGAAGCTGGGTGGTGGCATGGTTGGTTGGTTAAGCACACAAGTTACCATGTGCAAGCACCGTGATTCAAACCCCGAGTCTCCAGTTGCATGGGGGAAGTTTCATGAATAGTAAAGCAGTGCTGTATGTGTCTCTTTCTCACTCTCTCTATATCCCCTTCTCTCCCAATTCTCTGTCTATAGCAAAGAAAGGAAAAGGCTATGTTAAGGGGATGCAATGCACTATCCTGGGGAAGTATAGTAAGCAAGGCTAGAAGTAAAAAATAGAGATGATTCTAGGAGCATTTCTTCATTTCATGTCAGCTCCTTGATAACACCAACAACTTTCAGTGGAGATAAATGCCATCCCATCTTTCCATGACTAAATTAAGAGGGACTTGGGGAACTTCTCAGTGTTTCTCCACAGAGAACTCTTGGTGGGAACCTCCATGCACACATAAAAGCATTATTCCTTAATTATTGTTACCATCTGGAGAGTGGTTTTCCATTTACAAAATGATTCATTTGTATTATCCTACTTGTCCTCCTCTGCTCCCAGAATTCCCTCTTTCAACTGTTACTAAGACAAAAACTAAAACAAACAAAAAACTCTGAAAGGGGAGGGTTACATACTGAATTATGCCCTTCTAAAACTCACACATTTAAGACATCTTCAGTGTCTCAGTACATAATTTTATTTCGAAATCAAGATAATACAGATGTAATTAGTTAGGATGAGACAAAACTGGAGCAGTGTGGACTCTAATTCAATATGACTGGCATACTTATGAAAAGAGGGTCATCGGAAACAGACACACACACATGGAAAACACTATCTGAAGGCAAAAATCAGTGTAGATTCCATAAACCAAGGAAGACCAAAGATCACCAATAAACTACCAAAAGCTAGGAGAGAGACATACTACAAATTCTCCTTCATAGTCTTCAGAAGGAATCGATTCCACCAAATCTTGATTTCAGATTCCTGGTCTCCTGAACTACAAGAGAGTAAGTTTCTGCTATCGCCCAATTTATGGGGCTTCATTACAGCAGTCAGAAGAAACCATTTGAACATCTTCACCAAAATCTTTGAGGGGCATTGGAACCACTCCAATAGAGAGAACACAAAGGTGAATCAGCAGGGCCGGCAAGAAGAGTTCTGCTGGGAAGGCACCTGCTTTGCCATGCACACAAGCCCAGTTCTCACCACACTGGTGGAAGCTCTGGTGCTGTGCTATCTTTTCTCTCTCTCTCTCTCTCTCTTTCTCTTTCTCTCTCGCCTCTGTCTCCCCATTTCTATTTATACCTAAAAAAGAAAGAAAAAGAAAGGCAGTCCAGAACAGTGAAACCCCAACAACAATAAGCATCAGTGTTGCCCAGCTCTGGAGTAGAAGATGTTCAGCATCATAATCAAAGGAAACAGAATTGCCTGGCACACACAAATTCTTGAGAGGTGAAGCAGAAGAAGGCATCAGAGTAGAAGGAAAAAGAAGTTGAAACTGCCACTTGTTGGAGAAGACATTTGAGAAACCCCACCCCAGGGGATTTCCTGGCCACACCTTGGGAGCTTATACTTAGCAGGAAGCACAATCGCCCCCAATAAGAAGAGTAAAAGTCACTGAAACAACCCGTTTAATTGAAATCAACATTTTCATTAAGAAAATGACCCTTAACTTTTGAGTTTCATGCTGGGGTTGCTTGCTCAGTTTGGGGAAAACAGCAAGTTCTCACTTCTTATATCATTAAGAGTTGTTAAGCAGAATCATTTTGCATCTGGAGAGTGCAGCAGTTTAGCAGGGTTGCAGATAAGGATAGAAAGAACTGGATTCAGAAAACAGTAACGACTTCAGTCAGCTTTTCTGACCACAAGCCAGGGGTAGCTTGAACAACTGCTTCAGAATGAAAGATGGGAAAGTAAAATGAGAAAGGCAAAATTATGACACAGAAATGTTGAAGCAGTCATTTCTTAGTTTCTATGCACTCTAAATAATGTATGTGTTTAATTACAAGATAGGACTTTGTTTAGTCACATAGAGTCTTAATCCTTGCAGGAAGCTGGCCCCAGCGAAAGTAATTAAGAGTCCTTGAAGGAAAGGGGGAGTTGGCGATGAAGAAGTGAGAGACACATCAGCTGCTTCAGGTGCCGGAGAGAGGCGTCTCTGTCCTCTGTGTGCAGAGGCTTATTATTTAAACACTTTTTGCCTGGATGTAGTTAACATTATGTAAGATTATTTTCATTAACATCAAGGATACAGATGACATCATGTATAATTGTTTTCATTAACATTAGGAATAACCTTAAACAACATTATTATTATTAATTTTTGTATTATCTTTATTTATTGGAGAGACAGTCAGAGGGAAGGAGAGGGAGAAAGACAGAGAGACACCTGCACCTCTGCTTCACCACTTGCAAAGCTTTCCCCCTACAGGTGGGGACCAAGGGTTTGAACCTGGGTCCTTGTGCACTGTAATATGTGTGCTCAACCATGTGTGACACCACCCAGCCCCCACAACATTATTATCATTATAGGTATGTTTTCCTTAGAAAGTTCCCTAGGTCTGGGGCATCCTAATCTCCCTTTGAAAGTTTCCTGGAGCTGAGGTAGCCTAAATTTTCCCTTGAAATTTTCCAGGTCTGGAGTAGTCTAAATCTACCTTTGAAAGTTTCCTGGGTCTGCAGTAGTTTAAATTTCCCCTTAAAATTTCCCTTGAAATGACCATCTGTGTTTTGACCATCTCCCTACTCTGACCTTCAGTATGAATAAACATTTTTCTCTGGAGCTAAATCTAATAGCTTTTCTTCTTAGCCCATTCTTGGATGAGTCTAACTAGATCATAGTAGGCTGTCCACCTAAAGAAATCTTCTGCTGTAAAGTAAGCACACACTATGAGGGCTCTCTTCTAGTTAAGCTTTGCATATATGAAAGTTCACTAACTTTTAGCTAATGAAAGTTTACTTACTTCTATCCATATATCCTAAAACTAGCTATTTAACTACACAACCTAATTTAACTCATCATGGATGCCTATAAGTGAATCAGGGTGTTTGTGAGGGTAAGCAATAGGGCCTCTTTATATTTAAATGGAGATCACAGTCTGCCACTCATGCTACAAGATTTTAGTCTGAGTCCAGCTAATTGAGAAGCTGTAGTGCTGATAAGTAGCTCTTTTTCTGAAAGCTTCCCCAATGGGTACAGCAGCTTCTGTAGCCTAGGCCATTTTTAGTCTTGTTACACTCACTGCCATAATTGTTGTCACTATGTACTTCCCCTGGGGATCTCTATCTATAGTCCCCAGGTATTATTTGTGTATTTGCAATATGGCCAATGAGTCCTCAACTTATCAATGTAATTAAAAAAAAAAAAAGCTTCAGTTTAGTCAAGAACTTTCCACTCTGCAGTAGGTTCTGTTCGGACTTTGTCTGGCAACAGACGTGATGTCACCTCCACCATTACACAAAAAGGATGAATAGTTTCAGTTCAGTCCTGGCTTGCTCAGACTTTGTCTGACAGCAGCCGTGACATCGCCTCCACCAGTTCCTCTTACTGATTTTGCTAGAGCAGGGTCATGCAAAGAGATGTCTGAAACATGCAAAGGGAAACGATGGGCTAGATTATTAACTTGTTCATGAAAAAAAAAACCCACAATGTATATAATTTGGATTCTCCAAAATCAGTTTGTTGTGAGAGTCTCTGAGAGAACTTAAGAATATTAGTTACAATAGGCACAAAATAATGCAGATTCTGGTGCTTTTAAAAAATAGTGTATACAAATATAATACTAAAAGAATAATATTTCTAGCTACAGAAAAGAAATAATTTCTGGATATGTATAGCAGAGTAAGAATGATTGAAACTGTGTTATACACTTGAAATTTGCTTAAAAGATACAGTTTATCTTGTACTTCTGTGGTGAGAATATATATGAGTTACAAGGAAGTTTTTAAAAAGTGTATGTGTGGGAGTTGGGCTGTAGTGCAGCGGGTCAAGCGCAGGTGGCGCAAAGCACAAGGACCGGCATAAGGATCCCAGTTCGAACCCCGGGTCCCCACCTGCAGGGGAGTCGCTTCACAGGCAGTGAAGCAGGTCTGCAGGTGTCTATCTTTCTCTCCTCCTCTCTGTCTTCCCCTCCTCTCTCCATTTCTCTCTGTCCTATCCAACAACGACAACAACAATAAAACAACAAGGGCAACAAAAGGGAATAAATAAATAAAATAAAATATTTTTAAAAAGTGTATGTGTCAGAATATAGTAGTCACATCACTTTAAAAGAATGTTTTATTTGTTATATAGTTCACATTAGTAAATTAGAAATAAATATCATAGAAACTGTTCACAACCAAGAATTGAGACTTAATAATTATTAATAGTAGGTGGTAGAAATACATGTTAGTTTTGTTATTATTTTGTCCTTTTCCATTTTTAAAAAATATATCAATTTTAGTAACTCTTATCCAGTGTGCAGACACCTATCATGGGAGATATATTTTAAAAAACTATATTCATGTATCAGCAACTGTCCTGTAAAGCAGTATTTCCCCAATAAATTATTTGGAAAAGAAAAAGAAAGATCTGATATTTACTAGCACTATAAGTTGAGAAGCAAATTCTTGTGTTCTTTTAATTATTTCCTCATCCACAAAAGTCATAATTACCTGAAAGGAAGTGATAGCAGACATCAGGCACTCCTAAAATGTATTCCTGACTGTCCTCTGTGTTCTCCCTACATGTGATCAATTCAGTGATAATCACTTTGAACTCTAAAACTAAGCATTTTGAACTAAGAAAACGCCATCTCTCATGTGAGCCTGTTATGTTATATAAATCTCCATTGTTAGACCAGTAAAGGATCTCCTAATTGCCATTTGTAATCCTAGTAGAGGCTACAAAGTCCTCTCAACTAGTAGTCTTTCCACAATTTGTTTTAATTAAGAAACTTTCCCCATATCTACAAAGCTTCTTTTTTCCAGGTTAAAAATTTTAAATCTCTTTATCATCTCAAGTAAGAATTTATATTTTAGTTCCTATACTATGATAGCGAGATTCTCAAGAATGCCTCTATTGACCTTTATTCTTTTTTAATCTCTTAAAATTTATACAAAAATTGGCTAACCTATTAATTACAACAGAATTTTTTATAAAATTAGTTTGTACCGTCAATTTAAACACTCCCTTTACCCTGATCTAATTGATATTTGCTTTGTGTTTTTTTTTCTTTTTTTTTTCTTTTTATTCATTGGATAGAGACAGCCAGAAATTGAGAGGGAAGGGGGTGATAGAGAGGGAGAGACACCTGCAGCCCTACTTCACCACTTGCAAAGCTTTCCCCCTACAGGTGGGGACTGGGAGCTTGAACCCAGGTCCTTGCACATGGTAACACGTGCACTTAACCAGGTGTGCCACCACTGGGCCCCTCTAATTGATATTTGCAGAACACTATAACAACTTTACTAAAAACATTCTTTACTTTTGAAAGTTTATTTGTCTATCAATTAAAGATAGCAAGAGTAGAGAGAAGGAGAGAGTTACTCTGGCACATGTGGTGTTGGGTGGGCATCAACCTTCGTACCTCATACATGCTACTATAAAAGGTGCATTTCCTGGGTCAAATACTTCTTTTTTTATATTTATTTATTTTTCATTTTGTTGGGAACATGTGTGAGCCTGATAGAGCTTAGGGAGAACCACCCCCATCTTTGGATGGAGGTCTGAGAAGATAACCTCTTGGTAAGTCTCTCTCAACCGAGGTGAGCATAAGGGGGGATACTCAGACTTGGTTCTTTCCTTCTTGACTCTCAGGCCCACAGATACCCCAGTACTTCCCTCCATTAACTGCAGGCCACATGGCTGCAGATTCACTTATTCAAAGTCACCTTCTGATCACAGAAGAACACACCTTATCACACACTTCATCACACACCTCAGAGCCCAGACAAGAGAAATTCCAAACTATATGGCCTTTTGATATCCATCTTCTCTCTGTCTCACCCTACGGGTTTAATCCCTATGCTTCTCTCAAATACCTTTGGATAATTAAGTTGCTTGTGTTATGGAAAATAACTGTCTTGTATCTCATCAATTCCTGTCATACCAACCCCCTACCTTAGGGGCATGCTGACTGTTAAGAAACCTGTAATTTCTGTCATATTGCAACAATAATTACCTCCATTGCTTTTCTATTTAACTCATGTCCACTTTGCTAATAAACGGACTCTAGGATTCTGGGACTCTAAGGACTCAGATTCTAGATTCACGCTAAGAGTCCCCTGGTGTCTTTTACTTCGTGTCACCCCTGTCGTGAGCGAGAAAGAACCAGCCCGTTACCTTTCCCCTGGAGGACACCCTGCCGGAGAAGGAGAGAGACACCCCGAAATCATTTTGTTGCCCTTATTGTTTAACATTGTTGTGGTTATTGATGTCATCATTGTTGGATAGAACAGAGAGAAATGGAGAGAGGAGGGGAAGACAGAGAGGCGGAGAGAAACAGAGACACCTGCAGACCTGCTTCACCGCTTGTGAAGCGACTCCCTTGCAGGTGGGGAGCCGGGGGCTCCAGCTGGGATCCTTATGTGGGTCCTTGCACTTTGCGCCACCTGCATTAACCCGCTGCACCACCGCCCAACTAAATACCTCTTAAGATCACACAGGACTTCAACAAAGTGAGATTTAACAGAGGATCATAAAATACTTTGCAACGATACTTTGAAACTTTCAAATCTAACAGTGCATATTATCTGAACACAGTGGAATTTAAGAGAAATGTATAAACCTTGATGTGTAGGATGTCACAAATATTTGCAATATCTTCTGAATACCACATAGGTCAAAGAAAAAAGTTACAGGACAACATGAAGATTAGGGAGGTTGGGTAGTGGCCCACCTTGTTCAGTGCAAACATTAACATGTGAAAGGACCAGGGTTGCAGACCCTGCTGACCACCTATGGTGGGAAGTGGAGGAGTTTCACTACCATAAAACAGGTTTACAGATGTCTATCGTCCTCCCTCTGTATTCCCCCCTCCTATTTTTCGCTATACTATCTAATAGAAAGAAAGAGAGAGAGCTGAGAGAGAAGGGGAAAGGATAGGGAAAGGAAAAGGAGAGACAGGAAGGGAAGGAAAAGGAAGGGAAGGGAAGGGAAAGGATGGGAAGGGAGGGGAGGGGAAGGGAAGGGAAGGGAAGGGAAGTAGGGGAGGGGAGAGGAGGGGAGAGGAGGAAACGGAGAGGAGGAAAGGGGAGAGGAGAGGATGTTGCAAGGAGTATTGGATTCATCCCCAGCAATAACTCCTCTCAATTTTTTAAAAAATTAAAAAATGGACACTAGTTTACAATGAGTTATGAGAATACAGTATATCAGAAATTGTGGGATATAGCTAAAATACTGGAAAATGGCCACATATTGAAAAAATATTTAAAAAGCTAATATAAATTTTCTATACTTCTACCTCAAGAAGAGCAAAATAAACTCACAGAAGGATGAAAATAGTGAATATAAAAATTATTAAGTAATTAAGCAACTAAAAAGGAAGATACTTATAATCTCAAAAAAAATTAAGTAACAACATAGATTAGTGAATCAAAACTTGATTTGGGGGGGAGATAGTTGTGAGGAAATGAAACCAAGGCCTATCATAAGCAAAGAATGCACTTCTACCACTCAGCAATATCCTTAGTACAAAATCTGATGCCTTGAAACACTAAAAATTGATAAATTCTTAACATGCCTGAGGAAAAAACAAATTAATATTATCATGAGTAGCGAATGTCAATAGACCTTGTAGAACTTTAAAGGGATAATGAAGTAATGTTCAAAGAATTTATGAACAATAAATTCAACACATTAGATAAAATCTACAAATTATTTGTAAATCACAATTTACCAAAATGTATACAAAATACAATCTTTTAAAGGGATGGAATCCATAATTAACAAATTTCCCCCAAAGAATTTTTCAGCTAAAAAAACAAACAAACAAAGCTGCTTCACAGAAATAATAACAACACATGTTAACTCAGAAAATATGAAGGGAGAATTACACAACTCAATTTATAGGACCAACACAGTGTTGAAAATAAAACTTGAAAAGGTAATACATGTACAGTTTACTTTTTATGACTATATATGTCTAAACATAGATACTCTGAATCAAATATTAGCAATGGAATCTCACAACTAATAAAGCAAATAAGAAATCATAATAAAGTGTGAGTATCCCAAGAATAATCTTTTTAATTTAATATAGTCTGTGAAAGTTAAGGAAATTCACTCTACTAACAAATTAAAACAGAAAATAAAAGAGAAAATTATATTAATAAATGTTGACAACATTCAGTCACTGACTTCCAAAAGACGAAGACTAAAATCAAACAATATATAAGAGGGCATCTGTTAATTTCACTTCCTTTGATGAAAAATAATGTATTTCCTAAAGATTGAAAAAAAAACCAAAAACCTGGGTTGATTCTTTTCAGCATTCCTGATCAATCTCATATTGGGCTGGGTGATGGTACATGGCACTTTGTGGATGGATATGCCACCAGCCAGTGCCTGCAAAGAAAGAACTCTTCCAGAAGCTCATCTATTCTTTGTCATTGTATTCTTGTGTTCAACACAATCTCTGGAATTGGGTAGATAAATACTGAAAACAGTCATTTTGAATGAATAGATTAACAACTGTGCCTTCTACAAGAGCAGCCATGAAGGCAGTTGTGTGTGTGGAATGCAGAACTGTTATACATCTGGCCAACATTCAGTTCTTGATGCTGCATACCAAGTGTGAAATAATTTTCTGGTCTCTTTCCGTCATTCACACAAATATTGACCTTCATTCTTTTTAAAATTCCAATACCTGGAGCTTCAACTAGAGTTGAACGCTTCCCCCTACTTTGTCCTAAGCAGGCAAACATTTTCTGATTAGGACTAGATAACAAAAACCTTCAACTTTAGCAGTCACTGAGTCTCTGAACAATTACTCAACTCTGCACTGTAGCACAAAAGCAACTATAGAGAATATCAATGAATGAACATGACTAAGCACCAGTATTGTCCTTTTTAAAAAAAATTTCTTTATTGGGGGATTAATGTTTTACATTTGACAGTAAATACAATAGTTTGAACATACATAACATTTCTCAGTTTTCCACATAACAATACAACCCCCACTAAGGTCCTCTGCCATCCTTTTTGGACCTGTACTCTCCCTCGCCCCCAACCCAGAGTCTTTTACTTTGGTGCAATACACCAACTCTAGTTCAGGTTCTACTTGTGCTTTCTCTTCTGATCTTGTTTTTCAACTTCTGCCTGAGAATGAGATCATCCCATATTTATCCTTCTGTTTCTGACTTATTTCACTTAACATGATTTCTTTAAGCTCCCATCCAAGTTGGGCTGAAAACGGAGAAGTCACCATTTTTAATAGCTGAGTAGTATTACATTGTGTATATATACTACAACTTGCTCAGCCATTCATCTGTGTTGGATACCTGGGTTGCTTCCAGATTTGGGCCATTACAAATCGTGCTGCTAAGAACATATGTGTACACAGATCTTTTTGGATGGGTGTGTTGGGTTCCTTAGGCTATATCCCCAGGAAAGGAATTGCAGGATCATAGGGTAGGTCCATTTCTAGCCTTCTCTGAGAGTTCTCCAGACTGCTCTCCACAGATGCTGGGCCAATTTACATTCCCACCAGCAGTGCAGGAGGGTTCCTTTGACCCCACAACTTCTCCAGGTTTATTGCTACTACCTTTTCTGCTGTATGACATTTTCACAGGAGTGAAGTGGTATCTTATTGTTGTCTTTATTTGCATTTCTTTGACAATGCCCTTGTTTAAATTTAAAATTTTTTAAATAATTTATTTATTTTGGATAGAGACAGAAAGAAATTAGGGGGGAGGGTAGAATAGATAGATACGATTGATAGGTAGATATGCTTGATAGATAGATAGATAGATAGATAGATAGATAGATAGATAGATAGATGGATGAATGATAGATATTTCACTGCTTGTGAGGCTACCTCTCTGCAGGTAAAGACCAGGGGCTTGAACTCTGTAATGTGTGTGCTTAACTAAGTTGTCACCACTCAGCACTTAATTGTCCTTTATTACAATAACAGAGAGCAGAACATCTTTGGGCCATAGGTAATTTTTTCTGATCTCTATTTGCATGATTTTCATCTAAAGAAAGACTCCCATGGGTCTCTATCAATCATTTCATTACACTACCCTGTATTTTGTCATACTTGTCATTGAGTTAACTCTTAATGAGTAGGGCTTTGAACTGAATACTTTTATAGCTGCAAAGAAACTTACAGATATTAGAACAGAATTTACTCAACCTATTCTTAGTAAATGTAGTGAAGAAGAACATATTGGATGATGGAAGATAATCTTTTTTTTTTCTAGTTCCTGTATACATATAGCAGTTTTCAGCTTACCACATATCAGTTTATGTGCCACTACAATTAAGCCTGACATGGAGAGAAGTTGATATCTCTTATGATGAAATTTTTCTACAGATAACAGAATTTGGAGATCCCAAATCGATCACTTCACCTCTTTTACACAGTTATAATCTTCACGGATTCAGCTCACTTCTCCAACATATTGCATAATTTATGGACAATCATATTACTACCTAATGTACAGTCACATCTGTTCTTTCCTTTGTTTATAAATTATTTTGCCTTTATTTAAAGGTTTGCATAAAGTATCTACATGGTAGCAATTAATTAGCAGCAAATGAGGCACAAGAAAGTCATGCAACTCCTTTCAACAGTAGTCCATTTATTTTGTAGCTCATAATTTAATTCAGTACTTTTGTTTACTCAGAATCAGAAATGCCCCTAATTAAAACACGTGGTAATTTCTTGCCTTGACGATTCAGTGGCTGTAGTCACCATTGCTATCATTAGCATAGGAGAGCTTAAAACACTGAACTGTGAGTCAACATGCAAATATTAGTCCCATTCCTATTGTTTGTTATCTTGAGAGCTAACACAATTTAATTCTGTTCTCACTGTTTCTGTCTCTTCATGCATAAAATAAAGAAGACGAGACTTTCCCTACCTACTTCAAAAGGTTAATTTAACTGTCAAACACAAACATAGATTTGAAGGTTATTTTCTATGTACATGTAATGTGTTTATAATATAAAAAGAAAGTCACAATATACTACTAGCAGAAAAAGTCGGTAACAGAGAACTATTACCATATAATCTAAATTTTTCTGGGATGAAAGATACCAAAATGTTAATAGTGTTTTTTCTCTGTGCTGCAGAATTATGAATATTTATTTTGCTCTCTCTCTCCTCATATGTAATTTAAAGTATTCTATAATACACAAGTACTACTTATAATAATAAAAGATCTTTTTAAAAATAATTGATTGTTGAATTATAAAATAATAAATGTTAATTCTAAAACATGCAAAAAGTGTTTTTAAAGATCATTTATATTAACATGTGCTTAGTGAGGTTTCATAATCCATGGAAGAAATTGCAATAGCCATCTTAGAGGTTGAGTTCCAACATTCTATGGTTCTTAGTACTAATAGGATTTTTTTTTCCTTTCCCACCAGAGTTGTTGCTGGAGTTTAGTACCTCCAGGATGCTACTACTATTTTCTTCGTAATCATTTATTTATCTTTTTTCCTTTTTCAGTAGAGGCTTAGAGACAGAGACTGAGAGCTACACAGAGAGGCAGAAATAAAGAGAAACACCTGCAGTATTGCTCCACCTCTTGTGAAGCTTACCAAATGCAAGTAGGGACTGAAGAACTTTCCTTACATATAGTAACATGTGCATTCAATTGGGTATACCATCATTTGGGTCCATAAAGATATACTAAAAAAACAGCTAAATAATGTCATGCATGAGTCAGTACTTTTTATTATTTTTCATTGATTTAATAATGATTGACAAGACCATAGGATAAGTGGGGTACAATTCTACACAATTCCCACCACCAGAGTTCCACATCCCATCCCCTCCATTGGAAGTTACTCTATTCTTTATCCCTCTGGGAGTATGGGCCCAAAATCATCATGGGGTGAAAAAGATGGAAGATCTGGCTTCTGTAATTGCTTCTCCACTGGACATGGGTGCTGGCAGGTGGATCCATGCCCTAGCCTGTCTCTGTCTTTCCCTAGTGGAGCAGGGCTCTGGGGAAACAGTGAGGTTGTCTGCCCAGGTAAGTCAGGTGAGCACAATAGCTGACATGCAGGTGGGCTAAAGTTATTATATGGAAGATGGTGTCAGAGTTGGATATAGGACCAGAAATCTGCATCAGGGAAGAGAGTGGCTCCCAAATATGGGAAAAGCATATACATGCCATTAGCTATAAACCCCATCAATTTGATCTGGGGCCCATATTCAGCACAGGAACCTGTGTAACCTCTGCATCCCTGTAGGTCTGAGCTCACATTGCATGGTCATAGCTAGGAACATTCTATGCTACACTCATTTAAGGACCTGTCTTCCTTGCGTTCTACAGATGTGCAGAAGATTGTATTGGGGATATAATCATCAATCCTTACATAGGTATGTTATTTCACTAACTGTAAACATTCCAGAATTGAAAACATGAAATATTTAATGTACAAGTCTTCCTAAATTCCAGTGAACTTGTTTTCAATGACTGTTACTCATTTTAAAAATATAACACTTTCATCATAGAGTAATGATCACTATTTTGAGAATATACCACTGTGTTTTAGTAGAAAATGTCAAAGATCTCCAAACTGAGAAAAATTGCACATATGACAATAAATGTATTTATTGTAAACTACTAATACCCCAATAAAAAGTAAAAAAAAAACTGAAATAAAACTGTATAATCAAGATTTTAAAAAAATTTTTATATTTATTTATTTATTTTCCCTTTTGTTGCCCTTGTTATTTTTTATTGTTGTAGTTATTATTGTTGTTATTGATGTCATCGTTGTTAGATAGGACAACAATGTTAGATAGAGAGAAATGGAGAGAGGAGGGGAAGACAGAGAGGGGGAGAGAAAGATAGACACCTGCAAATCTGCTTTACCGCCTTTGAAGTAACTTCCCTCCTTTGAAGTAACTTCCCTGCAGGTGGGAAGCTGAAGGCTCGAACCAGGATCCTTATGCCGGTCCTTGCACTTGATGCTACATGCGCTTAACCCTCTGCGCTACCACCCAACTCCCTAATCAGGATTTTTAAGAATAAAAATAAATAAAAGATTTAAAATATATTATAAAAAGAAATGCATTCAATAAAAAATAAAAATAAACTCAAAGGAAAATATTAATAAATCACGTATCCAATAGCAACCTGTCCCTAGGATATATATATATAAAACTTATAACTCAGTAGCAGAAAGGTAAATTTTAAATGGGCAAAGACTGAATAGACAGTTCTCTAAAGATACACAAACGGCCAGCAAGTATTGGTCAACAATTTGTTTCACTATGTATGTTAACTCTCTTTTCAACCACCAGGTTCCAGATGCTAACATGATGCCGACCAGACTTCCCTGGAAAGACAATCCCACCAATGTGTCCTGAAGCTCCGCTTTCCCCAGAGCCCTTCCCCAGTAGGGAAAGAGAAAGACAGGCCTCTCAATACACATGTTCAACAGGGAAGCAATTACAGAAACCAGACCTTCCACCTTCTGCATCCCATAATGACATTGAGCCCATACTCCCAGAGGGTTAAAGAATAGGAAAGCTATCAGGGGAGGGGATGGGATACAGAGTTCTGGTGGTGGGAACTGTGTGAAGTTGTACCCCTCTTATCCGATGGTTTAGTCAATGTTTCCTTTTAATAAATAAAAAATTAAATTAAAAAAATGGGAATAGATGGAAAATTCCTGAAGACAGTGGAGTCTATATATAGCAAACCTACAGCCAACATCATACTCAATGGTGAAAAACTGGATGCATTTTCCCCTCAGATTAGGTACTAGACAGGGCTACCCACTATCACCATTACTATTCAGCATAGTGTTGGAAGTTCTTGCCATACCAATCAGGCAGGAGCAAGGAACTAAAGGGATACAGAGTGGAAGAGAAGAAGTCAAACTCTCCCTATTTGCAGATGACATGAGAGTATACATGCAAAAACCTAAGGAATCCAGCAATTATCTTTTGGAAATCATCAGGCAATATAGTAAGGTGTCAGGCTACAAGATTAACATTCAAAAGTCAGTGGCATTCCTCTATGCAAACACTGAGTTAGAAGAAAATGAAATCCAGAAATCAATTCCTTTTCCTGTAGCAACAAAAACAATCAAATATCTAGAAATAAATCTAACCAAAGAAGTGAAAGACTTGTACATGAAAAATTATAAGTCACTACACAAGGAAAATGAAAAAGACACAAAGAAGGGGAAAGATATTGCATGTTCATGGGTTGGAAGAGTTAACATCATCAAAATGAATATACTACCCAGAGCCATCTACAAATTTAATGCTATACCCATCAAGATCACAAGCACATTTTATAGGAGAATAGAACAAATGCTACAAATGTTTATCTGGAACCAGAAAAGACCTAGAATTGCCAAAACAATCTTGAGAAAAAAGAACAGAACTGGAGACATCACACTCCCAGATCTCAAATTGTATTATAGGATCACTGCCATCCAAACTGCTAGGTACTGGAACATGAATAGACATACTGACCAGTAGAATAAAATTGAGAGTCCATAAGTGAGCCCCTACACCTATGGACATCTAATCTTTGACAAAGGTGCCCAGACTATTAAATGGGGAAAGCAGAGTCTTTTTAACAAATGGTGTTGGAAACAATGGGTTGAAACATGCAGAAGAATGAAACTGAACCACTATATTTCACCAAACACAAAAGTAAATTCCAAGTGGATCAAGGACTTAAATGTTAGACCAGAAAACTATCACATCCTTAGAGGAAAATATTGGCAGAACTCTTTTCTACATAAATTTTAAAGACATGTTCAATGAAAATAATCCAATTACAAGGAAGACTAAGTCAAGTATAAACCTATGGGACAACATCAAATTAAAAAGTTTCTGCACAGCAAAAGAAACCACTACCCAAACTAAGAGACCTCTCACAAAATGGAAGAAGATCTTTATATGCCACACATCAGACAAGAGTTTAAAAACCAAAAGATATAAAGAGCTTGCCAAACTCAAGAACAAGAAAATAAATAACCCCATCCAAAAATGAAGAGAGGCCATGGACAGAATATTTACCACAGAAGAGATCCAAAAGGCCAAGAAACACATGAAAAAATGCTCCAAGTCTCTGATTGTCAGAGAAATGCAAATAAAGACAACAATGAGATACCACTTCACTCCTGTGAGAATGTCCTACATCAGAAAAGGTAACAGCAGCAAGTGCTGGAGAGGGTGTGGGGTCAAAGGAACCCTATGGCAATGTAAATTGTTCCAGCCTCTGTAGAGAACAGTCTGGAGAACTCTCAGAAGGCTAGAAATAGACCTACCCTATGATCCTGCAATTCCTCTCCTGGGGATATAGCCTAAGGAACCCAACACACCCATCCAAAAATATCTGTGTACACATATGTTCTTGGCAGCACAATTTGTAATAGCAAATCCTGGAAGCAACCCAGGTGTCCAACAACAGATGAGTGGCTGAGCAAGTTGTGGTATATATACACAATGGAATATTACTCAGCTATAAAAAATGGTGACTTCACCATTTTCAGCCAATCTTGGATTGATCTTGAAAAATTCATGTTAAGTGAAAGAGAAGGATGAATACGGGATGATCTCATTCTCAGACAGAAGTTGAAAAACAAAATCAGAAGAGAAAGCACAAGTAGGACCTGAACTGGAATTGACATCTTGCACCAAAATAAAAGACTCTGGGGTGGGTTGGGGGTAGAATACAGGTCCAAAAAGGATAACAGAGGACCTAGTGGGGGTTGTAGTGTTATATGGAAAACTGGGAAATGTTATGCATGTACAAACTATTGTATTTACTGTTGAATGTAAAACATTAATTCCCCAATAATGAAATTTTAAAAATTTCTTTCCTTTATAAATAGAGGAGGAGAGAGAGAGGTTTGAAGAGAAGAAGGAGAAGGGAAAGGAGGAGGAGGAGGAGAAGAGAGAGAAATGGGAAGTGCCACTGAGATCCTTACACGTGGTAACAGTTGTGCCACCACCCAGCAGCTTGGAACATTCCTAGTCATGACCACAGAATGTGAGCTCAGATCTACAGGGATGCAGAGGTCACATAGGTTCCTAAGCTGAATAAGGGCCCCAGATCAAATCAAATAGATGGGATTTACAGTCAACAATATTTATACACCTTTCCCATATTTGGGAGCTACTCTCTTCCCTGGTCCAGCTTTCTGGTCCTTTTTCCAGCCATGACATCATCTCCTCAGACAATAACTTGGGTCCACCTGTATATCAGATTTCAGGCTCAGGGAAAAAAAAAAAACTAGTATAGCCACAGGCCCTTTAGAATATAACTAAAATATGCCTACTAGATATCTACAAAATGGAGACCCCCTCAACTCTTCATCTGCACTACTCCAGTCTTTAGGTTCATGATCGGTCAACAATTTGTTTGGCTTTGTATGTTAACTCTCTTTTCAACCACCAAGTTCCAGATGCTAACATGATGCCAACCAAACTTCCCTGGACAGACAATCCCACCAATGGAGCTCTGATTCCTCAGAACTCTGCCCCACTAGGAAAAGAGAGAGGCAGGCTGGGAGTATGGATCGACCTATCAATGCGCATGTTCAGTGGTGAAGCAATTATAGAAACCAGACCTTCCACCTTCTGCATTCCACAATGACCTTGGGTCCATACTCCCGGAAGGTTAAAGAATAGGAAAGCTATCAGGGGAGGGGGAGGGATACAGAGTTCTGGTGGTGGGAATTGTGTGGAGTTGTACCCCTCTTATCCTATGGTTTTGTCAGTGTTTCTTTTTATAAATAAATAATAATAATAAAAGAAAAGAGCTGTTTCCTACTTGATTCAATCAAATATAAAATACTCTTATAAAAATATTATTTGATTCCTGAAGCTAGAATCACCCCCATAATTTCTTTTAAACAGTTCAAGTGGGGTGAATGAGGTGCCTGTCAACTGCAGCTGAAAGGGTCCTCCCTCTTAGAGGTCAGTGTGCACCAGGTCTTGAAAGCAGGCAGGATTTGACAGATGCTTGAGGCTGAGTTCGCAGTGTGGACAGAACACTGGGACTTCTGAGAGATCTTCACAATGTGACTGCCATATTTTATGTTGAGTGTTTTTCCAAAGGTTAAATCTGTGTCTTTTGATGACATCTCTTCTCATCTTTTTCAAACCTACACTCAGCCATCCAGCTGAGAGAAGCTGAGGGAAAGGGCTGCTGGTGGTATAGCAAAACTAGATACTTGAAGTTACCTTCTATAGGGTACCAGAACTCATCCCCTGAGTGCTCAAGGTCTTCCTGTTTAGTGGAAGGGAATGACACCTAAGCCTGAATTACCTACTGTCGGAGAAGCTGGCAAACTCTAATCCCCTTTGAGGTTTAGTTTCCCCCTGAAATTAAAGTGGAGATGAAAATGGCTTCATCCTACTCCCTGTGGATCCCATAATTGTCCTGTATAATTAGCCTGAAGACATTCCCTGCTGTTTGTTTGTCAGGAAAACAAGTGGAAATCACCAGAAAGGAGAGTAGTTCTTTAAGGGAAGGTTGGAAATGTTTGATCTCATATATAGATATGGCCTTTGTGTTCCCCCAAGTAATTACTTGAGTTTACTTTTATTCGAAAAGTGCATTTGGAAAGGAAGGTTAGGAAGAACAAACAATAAAACTAAATACTAAAACAAACGAGGCTCTCAGGGGATGTAGACAAATAAGGGAAAGAAAAAAAAAATCAAAGTTTTGGCACCACATTTAGTGGCAAAAAAACAGACCTCATGAGTTTTGTCAGTTTTTCTGTTGCTTGCTGACCTTCTCTACTAACACCAATTAACAGCAAGGGAGACTCAAGGTTTGGATCAAAGTCTGATTTTTCAGATAAGACATCACATCCATTTTTAGGGAAAAAAAAAAAAAAACCCTCCAGATGTTCACAAAGTTTTTCACTATAAAAGCTTTCCCTGGTTTGTGTTCTAGACTATTCTAAATCGTGTTTCTGAAATATACAAATTAATAGCCCTGACAAAGACTGTGTCAGAAATTTAATTTTTTAAACACTATTGAGCCAAGAAAGTGGTGGCCAAATCAGAGAGGATCTTTGATTCTCTGCCAACTTTCCACTGCTCCAAAGACAGAAATCAATAGTAAATCACTCTTTATAGTCAATTGTCCTGTTTTTCAAGAACAAGAAATCATCTTAGAAGACATTTCTTTCTTTCTTCCTTCCTTTCTTTCCTTCTTTTCTTTCTTTCTTTTTTTCTTTCTTTCTTCTTTCTTTCTTTCTTTCTTTCTTTCTTTCTTTCTTTCTTTCTTTCTTTCTCTCTTTCTTTCTTCCCTTGCAAGGGCTCCATAATATTGGCATGTAGCTTGTGAAATAGAAAACAGAAACCACATCCGGAAATAATCATCTTCCAGTCACTGTAATGGATTATAAGTGTTAAAGGGGCATCGACTAAATTAGTCTAGTGGTGTTCTATAAAAAGTTATTTAAATCTTAAGTGGAAGTAATGAGATTCTTGTTATACTTAGGGATAAGGAGAGGGTGAGATAATCTATTACAGAATAGTTGCCTAAGTTCATTTCTTCTTGTGCCACCAAATTTAAAAGATAATTTGAAGAAAGCCATCACCCTGCATGCTCATATAAACTCATTTTTATTGCTAACTGGAGCATATTAAAGGGCCCAAGACTAATGGAGTCAAACTTCCTAAAATTGTTCAATCAAATATTATTCCTTAATCTCAAAACTTCATAAAAGAGAAAATTTGCATTTTCCTCAACAGAAAATAGTAGAAAGTTATTATTATGCCTTTCCAACTTACAAATATGATTCTTTATTTCAGAGGCCTAATCATCGTTTCAAAGAGAAGATTTTCATTTTTAAGAGTTTTGTCTTAATTGACTACTTCGAAATTCTATTTTAGAAAACTCATACACTCAATAGAGTTAACTTGATCTACATGGTTCAAAGAAGGTCAAATTCTACCAGCAGGAAAACAACATAGACATTGGAGTGCATCTGGGAGACCAATACTTAACAACCTGAGGAGTAGAGGAAGCAGTTCCCATTTAATAACAGCTCAGACTACCCTCTGCTATGACTATACTAGTCACATTATGTTCAAACGCAATCAGACACGTGCCACGATTGTTCTTTTAAATACAATGAAACCTGCCGCAGTAATTTGGTTGTTTGCAACCATTCTCTAAATAAAAATATCTCTTTAACACAAAAGACATCAGAGTTCATGGTTATTTGATTTTTTTTTTAACCAGAGTAAAGAAGGGTTTGAAGAAGGTAGGATTACCTTCTGAGGTTCAACACAGTTTCACTCGAAAAGAATTTCAAGAGGACATTCATGATAGGTGTGCAGTTTCTAAATCTGTCCTTTATATTAGAGTCTGAGATGAGTTATGTGCAAAAAGTGAAGTTATAGTTAAAGCTAGACTTAAAAGCTTGGGGAACAGGTTCCTGAAGGTCTCTGGAGCTGGCCCAAAAGGAAAAAGACAAAGACCAAAAGACCTGTACAAGCCCCTCTCTTTTATACCCTTATGTCACACTGGGGCCCACTTTTCATTGGCCCGATGAAACAGACTCCTTCTCTCTCTACATGTAGTACAACCAAACAGACCTCCACCAACGTGTGTCTCAGTTAAAACAAAACTGAGTGTGATAGTGCGCATCCCTGTTCTATGTGTGCAAACCCAATGAACACAAAGTGCCCGTGCTCCCCAGGACTCCCTGTGTCTTGCATTGTCCCTCAACAAGGGCATAGGTGCCAGGAATTAAGCCTGGAACCTCTGGGCTTCAGAAATCAAAGTGTTGCTATCTATCTCCCTGGCATGTGAATTATTACTATTCTAGGAATAGTATTCACATATACTTGAGCACCTTGCATTTAAAAATAAATTTAAAATAAATACAAGGGGCCAGGCAGTGGTGCACCTGGTTAAACACACACATTACAATGTGTAAGGACCCATGTTCAAGCCCCTGGTCCCCACCTGCAGGAGGAAAGCTTCATGAGTGGTGAAGGTGTTTTTCTATCTCTCTCCCTTTCTAGCCCCCCTGCCCTTTCAGTTTCTCTCTGTCTCTATCTAATTAAAATAATTAATTAAAATTTAAAAAATAAATAGAAAGACTAAGGAACTGAAAAATTAATAAGAGTGCATTAAGGTGTTTCAACCTCTTGAAATGCATCGGACAATAATGCACAGAGAATGTCTATCAATAAGCCGAAAAACATACAGTAAAGAGAACCCTGCATAAAATCTTGAGTTGACAGAACAAATGAAATAAGGTAAAGTGTCACCAAATATTAATAGTTTGAAGAAAGTTGGCTTTTTTCAATTCTTTAGTTCCCTCAGCTATTGAGGGGTCCATTGGGCCGCAAGAAGTAAATGATTAGGTCACTACATAACCTTGTCTACTCTGGCACTTGAAGATTCCTTTCCCTTCTTAGCATTCAGCAAGTTGCCACTCTTTCCTGTAAGTAGAGTCTGCCCTCATGTGGTAAAAGTGAGAAGTTGCTCTTATTTCTCAGTATGCCTTCTGTTAAGTCTTAAAACAGCCAAGAAGGTATTTGTAGCATGCTATCTTAGAGCTCCTTTTTATTTCTCTTCTCCCCCCGCACTTCCATCCATCCTCGCATCTTTCCCGTTATTATTTTGTGTTTTGTTTGTTTGTTTTTCTGTCTGCTTGGTTCGTTGGTTGTTTTGACCAAAGCACCACTCAACTCTGGCTATTGGTGGTGCCAAGGATTAAATTTCAAATCTCTCTCATTCACTGCCACTGCTCTATCTCCGTGGCCCTCCTTCCCTCTTTTATTATTTTTTTCTCCTTGATGTTTTCTTTTTTCTTCCTCTCCATTTCACCCCACGCCCTCACTTTCCAACACCTGAATATATATTTTTATTTTTATATTTTCCACAGTACTATTTGGCAGCTCAACCATGAAGACTAAAACTGATACAGAGCCTGTCTAGAGAGAGGATCTGGACTCTGGACTTAATGGATTCATACAGAACCATTTCAGCTAAAATTCAAACAGTAATTTTCTTAAGGGATAATACCATGATATCAAGATTGCCCAGCAGATGCTTTACAAAACACAAGAGATATGGGAGATGGGGGATTTATAGGTTTTGATCCTGTCCTTGAAATATGATGTGGATGTAATATTTATATGAAAGCTTAAGTAAATCTGGGCAGTAGCACTATTGCATAGAGAATCAACAGGAAATGGGCAATATGGGTTCCTCTGCCTTCTGCAAAAAAAAAAAAAAAAAGACAGGAGGATTCCTACCTATCATGTCCTCCCAAATCACCCAAACTATCGATAGATAATCAAACACAATCAGGGCTGGGGCGATAACATAGTGGTTATGCAAAGAGGCACCAAATGTGCTAGGTTCAATTGCTAGCACCACCATAAGCAGTGGGAAAGAAAGAGAGAGAGGAAGAAAGAAAGAAAGAAAGAAAGAAAGAAAGAAAGAAAGAAAGAAAGAAAGAAAGAGGAAGGAAGGAAGGAAGGAAGGAAGGAAGGAAGGAAAAAGGAGAATCAAACATAAGCTAAGTAATCAAGAAAGTATGTTATGTAAATACAGCCTCAAGATTCTGTTCCAAACAGCATACTGGACCTAGGACCATTCTGAGAAATTAATAAATCTAAGTATAATTTTCATCTTATCACCTCCATACAGAAATCTTCAGAAGTATGTTTTTTCAAATGCACCTTTATTTTTTTCTGTGTTCTTTTACCAGGAGGTGAATGGTTACAATACAGTTGTTTGCACATGGGTACAATTTCTCATCTCACAAAGACAGGTATCTTATGTATAACACTCTCAAGGGGGCCTTTCTTTTTTTTTAATATTTATTTATTCCCTTTTGTTGCCCTTGTAGTTATTATTGTTATTGTTATTCATGTCGTCGTTGTTGGATAGGACAGAGAGAAATGGAGAGAGGAGGGGAAGACAAAGAGGGGGAGAGAAAGACACCTGCAGACCTGCTTCACCGCCTGTGAAGCGACTCCCCTGCAGGTGGGGAGCCGGGGGCTCGAACCGCGATCCTGACGCAGGTCCTTGCACTTTGCGCCGCCTGCGCTTAACCCGCTGCACTACCGCTCGACTCCCACAAGGGGGCCTTTCAAGTACACTGTGTACCGGTACTTGAAAGGCCTCCTCCCCACACTCTTCTTCCTTTCCCTGACCTCCTACCCCAGAATCCTTTGCTTTGGTGCAATACACCAAACTAGTACAAGTTTTACTTTATGTTTCTTCTCTCTGTTCATGTTTCTTAAATTCTGCCTATGAGTGTGATCATCCCATATTCATCCTTCTATTTCTGGCTTATCTCACTTAACACGATTATTTCAAACTCTATCCAAAAGGAGGTAAAGAAAGTGACTTCATTATTCTTAATATCTGAGTTGTTTTCCATTGTGTGTATATACCATAATTTTCTTACTTACTCATCTGTTGTTGGACACCTGGGTTACTTTGCAGTTTGTGCTATGACAACTTGTGCTGCTATGGACATAGTATACTCTTCAGATGGTATAAATCTTTAGCCTTTTACCAAATATACTTTTAGATTTCCAAATATGTAATGTCTTCAGAGTCTCAATATTTTGTGCATTCAGGACACACACACACACACACCCTTCATCCTACTCAAGTTCTCTACTCTGGCTACATATGTTCTCGACGTCCTCTAACATTCACCCTTTTTTTTTTCTTGCCTTCATACTTTTGCATTTGCATTCTCAGTCCAAAATGATTTGCCTCAATGCAGAGCTTTGTCATTCTAGAAAAATCCCTTTTATTTTACAGATCTGAAACTGCATCAGGGCACATCTCACCTAGGAAGATATAAATTGAAGGTAATCCCATATGAAAACTTCATATTGAGATGCAATCCATATATTTCAATAGAACTGTAATTTACAGAGCTATTAATCTTCCAAGGCAGGAGGTAGGTGGGTGTGGGGAGTGTGATGTGTTCATAAAACAACTAGGAAAAATTCAAGTGGCTTATTGCTATTGCCAGAATCCTGAGACTGAATTATAGCTTCATAACTCAAAGTTTGCTAGCTCTTTCCATTCTCTAATGAACGTATTAAAGACTTGTGTGCTTGCTCACTTTCCTGGTTATGTGTTAGCTTTCACTCCCATCTAGAGCTACCAAGAAGTCCTCTTGCTTCCTTATGCTTTGTCTCAGAGGTAGAATGACCAATTATATGGACTGCGTCTTTGTTGTGGAAATGCAAAAGATCTCCATAACTCTCCCAATCCAAGAGCTCTGCGTAGAACTATAGTGGGTAAGCCTCTCTCCCTAGTGATATGTAAAGGCTATATAACACTTTTCCATGGCCTCTAGAATCTGACCAGCATTGCTCACTTCCAAAAGCAGCAGAGCATGATGCACTTCACAAATGGTGAAGTAGTGGTGTGGGTGTCTCTCTCTCTCTCCCTATTTATCTCCCCAATTTTCTCAATTTCTCTCTGTTCTAAAAATGAAAATACTTTTTAGTGGTCCAGAAGGAGGCACAATGGATTAGGTGCTGGACACTCAAGCATGAGGTCCTGAGTTCGGTCCCCAGCAGCAAATGTACCAGAGTGCTATCTGGTTTTTCTCTCTCTCTCTCTCTCTCTCTCTCTCTCTCTCTCTCCCTCTCCTCCTATCCCTCTTGTTAATAAATAAGTAAAATATTTTTAATAAATTAAATACCCACAGGTAAAAGAAGCTCTAAATAACACTCAGATGGTATGCCAAATATCCATTGTTCACCTTTTAGATGAAAAGCTAGGTGAACAAGGCATTAAGTGTAATCCATGGGTCCTCTATATCAGAATCACCTGGCATGACCATCTGAAAATTCGGGCTCCAGAGTAACAGCCCAGATCTATATAGTCAGAATTCTGACAATAGCCTTGTATTTGGATGTAAATTAAACACATCATTCTTTTTTTTGAGTAATTAACTGGTAATATTTAAATATTGTCTGAATATATAATTTTATTTGTATCTTTTGTTGGAGGGGGTTAATGGTTCACAGTACAGTTGTTAGCACATAAGTATCATTCTCATCTCCCTGTGATAGGTGTTTGCAAAACACTCTCACCCTCCACCTAGGTCCTTTTCCTCCACTGTGCACCAGGGCACCATCCCCCTCCCCATGTCATTCCCCGAGAGTCTTTTGCTTTGGTGCAATATACCACACAGTTCAAACTCACTTTATGCTTTCCTTTTCTGTCTTTCTGAAACTTAAGAAACAAAGCTCCACTTATAAGTGAGATTCCCCTGGTATCCTCCCTTCTTTTGTTGGCATATCTCACTTAACATCATTCCTTCAAGCTCCATTCAAGGTGAAGCGAAGGAAATGACTTCACCATTCAGGGTTGTCTTTATACATTTATTTTTGTAATGATTGACTCTTAAGTTAAATTAATGTAATATTTTATTGGGGAAAATACATTTTTTAATCTCCCCATGATAGATGTCAGCATATTACACCCATTACCAGCTGCCATCTTCTTGGTGGGTCTCTAATCAATCCCCTTTCAAATGCCCTCCACCCTTACACCCTGCTCCCACCACCACCACACCACACCCCCGCTCTCACACTTTAGAGTGCCCAAATCTTCTGCAATAGACCATATGCCTAGTTAAAATCTTACCATATATTTTTCCTTTCTTTTTTTTTTAAGCCTCATCTATGAGAGAGGTCATTCAGTATTCCTGTTTCTGGTTTATTTTTTTTAACATGATTCCTTCAAACTCCATCTAAACAAGTGATTCTTGTCCACACTAGTTGGAGAAATACCTATTCAAGTACTTTTCACTGATTGTGCAAACTTCAATATTTCAGACAGAGCCTGTCTTCACAGAAACATGCTGGCTAAAAAAACTTCTAAAGTCCTTTGCCTCTGCCACTCACTCTGCTTACTGCCTCAGCATACAGTCCTCTTCACGTGTCAGCCAGGAGACATATCAGTGTGCTCATGCTGCCACCTTTCCCTCCTTTCTTGCCACAAAATGTACCTCATCAGTGCCTGTCTTTCCCAGCATCTTGCTACATGGAAATTAATCAATTTAATCTAATCTGATGAGTAATGCATGATAGAGTTAATGAGAAGAAATTTCTTACACGTTGGCAGTGTGAGAGGACATAATACAAAACAAACGGTATATGGGGCAGAGTAAACTTTTTTATTAATGATTTAATATTGATTTACAAGGTTGAAAGATAATAGGGGTATAATTCAATACGGTTCCTACCACCAGAGTTCTGTGTCCCATCCCCTCCATTGGAAACTTCCTTATTATTTAGCCCTCTGGGAGTATGGACCAAAAACAAAACAAAACAAAACAAAACAGGAGTACCAAAGGTGGGAGTTCTGACTTTTGTAATTGCTTAATGCAGTAAACTTTAGATTTCTCAAACACAGTGTTAGGTCTAGGTTGCCTCTACCATTTGAAAACAATTTCAAATTCTATGCAACTGTATCTATAAAATATATTAATTTTACCCCAATTTTTACCTTCTTTTACCCCCAAAGAGTCAGGCTTAAGCATTTTAGAAACTAAAAAGTGGTATACAAGCAAAACAACTTACTATTATTATTAGATTACTGGGCAAGAAAAAGTACAAAAATGGACTGGGATTTTAGAAAAATGTTTTTAAGAATTTGTTGCTATAATCCATCTTAAGACCATCCCTGGTTCAAAAATAATTGTGACAATACTATTCCTGGTTTTCACTTTTCTGACAGTAAGCAAAAAGATTGAGATCTTTTCAACAAAATCTATGTGAAAAAAAAAATCCTTTAATGAGTAAAGGGAGGGCTTCTTAAATTGAATCTCTTTTTCTTCATCTTCATGAAACATGAATATTACCTGCCACACCATCTGAATGTAGCCAACTGGAGATCAAAGGAGGAATCCTGCCCCCATCATTTTACAAAAAGGAAACTGGTCCAGAGACATGAGAGAAGGTATTGACAGAAATGGAATCTGAATCTTAATCTTCTGACTTTCAGCCCACTATCCACACTGACTTGATGTCCTATTTATCAGTGACTCTTTAGATGAATTTAGGACATTTTTATGGGGCTTACAGATGTGCCCACAGTACCTGGTCCCACACCATGATTTTACTCATTCTCCTTGATTCCCTGACTATAACCAAATTGACCTCTAGAGAGTTCCTCCCAGAAGGCTGGGGGAGGGGTTCTAAATTCAAAAATATCCTATGGGAATGACACAACACACCCAGATACTATGAGAACAAAACCCATATCCCACACTTTGCTGGTCCATATCAGTATGGAGGAAAACTTTTTCTAGTGTTTAGTGCCATTTTGACATTTGGATGCCTATTTATCACCCAAAAAAGTCCTATATATGGAGGTAGTATAGAGAGGGAGAATGAATGAGTGGCTAGACTCTTAAATAGTCTGTTCTCCACTAAGTTAGGTTCTGTGAGGACTGGGACTATATTAAGAAATAGAGAAGGGTGGTCTAGGAGGCGGCACAGTGGATAAGGCATTGGACTCTCAAGCATGAGGTCCTGAGTTCAGTCCCTGGCAGCACATGTACCAGAGTGATATCCGGATCTTCCTCTCTCTCTCTCTCTCTTCTCTTCTCTTTTCATAAATAAATAAAATCTAAAAAAAGGAAAGAAAGAAAGAAAGAAAGAAAGAAAGAAAGAAAGAAAGATCCTATGTTCAGCGGGGAAGTAATTATAGAAGCCAGACCTTCCACCTTCTGAATCCCACAATGACCTTGGGTCCATACTCCCAGAGGGCTAAAGAATAGGAAAGCTATCAAGGGAGGAGATGGGATACGGAATTCTGGTGGTGGGAACTGTGTGGAGTTGTACCCCTCTTATCCTACGTTTTGTCAGTGTTTCTTTTTTATAAATAAAATAAAAATAAAACAACAAAAAAAAGAGAAATAGAGAAGATGGAAAAAGATCTTAGAAGTCATACCTGACTCCTCCAGATAGGCAAGTATTGCAACAGAGACTGATGTAACACATCCAAGGAACTTTTCTAAAACCTATACTTAAAAATAAAATAAAACAAAAAAACTGAATTCAAGCATTTGCCCATTAGGGTACATTATAATATTGAAATGAGCCTCATGGATAGCCTTTATGCATGAATTCCTAGCGTACAAGTTTCTGTAATCCTACACTCCTTAGAACTTTTAGAAGAACTCATTGAAATACAATGCACATATTCTTTAGTCCAAGCCAGTGAGAGAAATCTAAGGGCCAGACAGTGCTGTCAAATAAATATGATGTACAATAACAACAGTGGCATGTGCAACTAGCCTTGTCAATTTGAAAACCAAATCTGAGAACATTTGGCGCCTTGATTAATTTGCTTTGCCTATCTGCCATCTGTTGTCTCCAGGAGCCCAGGATGGGCAACCCTATTTGCTTCTGCTGACTTAGGCCAGCTGGAAACTCTCCTTCTATAGGGACTGGAGGATGGGGGTCTGCAAAAGAACAAAGGTCCCTGGCCTCAGCTCTCACTGTGCAGCTGGGAAAATGAGGTTTTGTATAAGCAGTTCCTCCCATACGCTTCAAAACTCCTACATTATCTACCTCTGCTTAAAAGAAGTATAAACTCACTGGCTCACCTGTTTTCTATCTTCCCATGCTGGTGACTACAGAGAAAATAAGGTCACTTGACGACAATAAAGCAATTGTTTCTCTTGAGCTGAGATGTAGTCACATTTTAATTTTGCCTTTTGAATTTCTGTAGCTGCATTAGTTCATTCACAGCAAGGCTTTTCATCAAATGTTTATACAAACTTGGTCTGCAGTACATTGCCCTAGGTAAGTGCAGTTCTGCTTTCTAAACTAGGTTAAAGAAAATACCACTCATCTTTACCCTTCCCCTGCTCATGCCCTCTCCCTCTCTCTCCCTCTCTCCCTCTATCCCTCACTCCTTACCTCCCTCTCTCTCTGTCCGTCCCTCCAGCCCTCCTCCCCTCCATTTCCTTTGCTAGTACTGTTGTCTGATGATCCATGTGCATAGAACTCCATCCTTTCAATGACAAAGCCATGGCAAGGGCTAGCTACACACTCATAGAGCTGTTAATATAGGCTTTGCACTCATTATTCATTCTGAGTTGCCTCACTCTTTGGTTTAATCCATGTTTCCAGTTGAGACAGATCAACAGTTTTGGTTCACCTGAAGCTCTACATAAATAACAATGTCTTCATTGTTGACACTAATTGTTAAATTTGTGGGACTCCTGGCTCAATCGTCATAGACAAAATTACCTTTCCACAAGAATGGAACTTGCTTGGAACTGTCTCAATAACATGCTATCTTCTGTCCAACAGGGGAAAAGCATAAGTAACAATTAAGTATCATTTGGGCAGCATGTTCAGTCCTACTTTTTCAACTCAGCTCCTAAGCATTAATTCTGCTTGTGATCATTAACAGATCAAACAGTGGGGAACAATTCCCATCTCCCACACACCTACCCTTTCCCATCTTGACTACTTGGTCAAGAACATTAGCTACCACATCTCAGCAAGTTTTCTCATCTTTCTGAACCTGATTCACAGGTTCTTTGTCCTTCCTCTTCCAGAAATTTCTGTCATCATCCATTCCTTTTCACCAAAACTATCAAAGCTGCAATTTGATTCTATTCTACTTTTATAAGCTATTAAGTTAGGCTGTTTCTTTCTCATGATGCTTACAGAAAACACCAGACTCTTCTAGAAACCACTGACTTGATTGAGTAAAGGGGTCCCCTTTACTCCCAGGTCCCATGAAGGTAACATGGAGCACTGTCCGGCTAGCTTCGCGGGCGGGAGAGAGAGACGACCAGCGACTCATGGCTGAGTGGTACACAGTTCAGTCTTTATTCATGTGGAACCGGTGCCATCTAAACTATCTCTAATCACAATCTTGTCCTTATATATCCTGAGGCGGAAGAGTCAGGTCCGAAGAGGATGTATGTAGGATAGGGGGTGGGGAGAAGGAAAAAGCTGCAAAACAATGAGGATTAAACCAATGCCCTGGAGGCAGGGCGGTGCTTAGTTAACAGTGGTTATGTAAATACAATAGAGTGTTAAGCAGTGGGGATTAAACCAATGAAACAGAAGGGGTCTTAGAAGCAGAATTTAGAAGCATACCAACAGAGCACCCAAATGAATATCAGTGTATGCAATGTGTTCCAGTGTGAGAAAGAAATTCACCTCAAGAACCACCAATTTTATAGAAACAAAAGGAAGCCGTTTTTGTTCCACAAGGAGACATTATCCTTCAAAGTTGCTCACAGCAGATACAGACTAAGAAATAGCCTGGGTAGATAGGTCAAGGCCTTACATTCTTGGCTAGACCAGTAAGATGTTTACAAACCTGAGAGATCTATGGAGGACTTTCTCCCAACAACAACCAACACTATGAAGGAAATATAATGACTTTATTTATTTATTTACTTACTTACTTTTGAATGGAGAAAGGGAGAAATTGAGGATGGGCAGATATAGAGGGAGAGAAAGAGAGATACCTACAACACGGTTTCTCTACTCATAAAGCTTTCCCCCAGATGAGGGCTGGGGGCTTGAACTCAGGTCCTTGTGTACTGTAATGTGTGTGCTCAACTACATGCATCACCACCCAGTCCTGGAAATGTAATCATTTCAAAGGCACTTTTAAAATGCTTTCTGGAGAGTACTGTTGCACTTGTGCTGTCCACTACTAATTCTTGCTCAGATCAATTATTATTATGATTGTTGCCCTATTTTTGAAATCCATATTTGAACTTTTACTAGATGTACACATATGTTATTATTACCCTTTCAAAATGTCTTACTGCATAACTTTCCAAATGCCTATTATCAGCTATTTGTAGCTGGCTAACAACTGAGTACAAGGACTTCTATCCTCTTAGGATCTTAAAAGAATTTCTGGACAAGTTTGAAGGGAAATCTTGGGTTACAGTCATGGGTACATGAGAACCCATAAAATTGAAATGTTGAGAATTATGGAATGATAGTTACAACCATTGGCTGGCAGTCATTCCTCTCAAATAACTTTCTGTATCTTTAAAATAACTTTCTGTATCTTTAGCAAACCATTGGCCATGTGTATAGCATATAACCCATTTCTATAAAGTTCTGAATCTATGGCAATTTTCTCCAAAATTATTTAATTTTAATTATAATATTTACTACACTCTTAAACTTCCTGGAGTCTCATTGTTGACTGTCTCACTACCTTTATAATGCAAAGTCAAAAATTTTGTCTGTATAAACACTTTATTTCCAGTACATAGAACAGTGCATAACACATGAACAGTGCAATAAATACAGGACAAGTCATTGAATTCTGGTTCATGTTTTAGTACCTTTTACGAATTCCTATTATGCTATGTCTGCATTAAGTTACTTTGCAAAGGATGGCCTTGGCAGATAGCAATAAAAATGGCAAACAGAAACTCCAGACTTTTACCCTTATAATTAAATCTTGATTGGGTTTTAAGATATGAGTAATTCCAATGTTCCCACCCACTATGTAAAATTAAACAAACCACTAAGCCTTTCCATACCTCAGTTTTCCCATGTAATGTACTAAAGAATAACTTCAATTTTCAATTGCTGTATGGATCCATGTAATTTTGAGTATGTATCAGCAACAATTTTTGTCCATTCTTACGACATCTTTGCATCTGGAAAGTGGTGGGAAAGTACAGATAAACAGTTGTAATCTTTTTTTTTTTTTTTTTGTCATCTATTGAGTCATTCATAAATTTTGAAGATGCTTTGAAGGCAGTATTTCAACTTCTCCTTACTCAGGATTCAAACTATTATACTAACAAGTGTCTAAAACTTATCACTCATCCATTTTCTCTTCTATAAAATGGAACTAATAATAATACTTAATAATAGCCTGGGTAGAGAGATCAAGGCCTTACATTCTTGGCTTGACCAGTAAGATGTGTGATTCTAGTGTACACTAAAGTTTAGAGACCAAATCACTTGATATTTTTTTACTTTAAAAGTATACCTTTTGCTTATTCATTCAGATTTATTAGTCACCCAAACCCCAGCTAAATCACAGGATTATTTATGCTCAGATATGAACAGTTGCTTGAGAATAGACTAAATTACAATTCGACTCTAAATAATTATGTTGACTATTTTGTCTCTTTTTAAGAACTATTAAAATTCAACATAACTTTATCTCCATGACTAAGTTTTTCTTCTGTCTTTTCATTTGTGAATGAGCTGTCAGTAGACCATTTATGTATTTTACTTGATAGTCATCTGCAATGGGTTGATTCCACAGAGACCAGTAACACTTGGGTTAACAGAGAGGAGCAAAGGCTTCAACATCACTCAGCCCTTAGCTCAAAACACCTGGATGCCACAGAACAAGTTAGTCTGAATTTTCAAGTAAGAAAACCTTTCATTTATTGAGTGTCTCCTATTTATCAGGTAATATGCTGGACATTTTATATTTGATTTGATTCACATTTGTTTATTTAAACCAAAACCATTAGTTAGCATTTTTCTTTAGTATATTCCATTTAATTATTTCTATTATTTTCAATGTGACTTTGCAACATTCAGGTGTCATCATTTTCCTTTTCAATGTAATCAGATAATATTAATGGTAATTTTTAGGGTGGGAGTAGGAATTAGCTAATAACTAACTTTTCCACAAACTGTTAGAGCACTTCAATTCCATTAACTAAGCTATATCAGTTATAAATATAAGACTAATTTTGCTGCAGGTTAAAGAAAGTAGAAATAACCTCTTAATAGCAATGTGTTTCTGCTTTGCAGTAGAAGGTTCTTAGTTCATACTTAATTGAAAAGGTAAGTTGCCACTGAATTCTGAAAATCTTGGAAGAGTTTTTTAAAGTAATTTAATGTAGCTTTTTATGGTTGCTTTTTGTAGTTTTGAATTTGTGATGGATATCAAGGGATATGTATGCCTTCTGATCCCTTAGATTTAATCAGACTTCCCACTTGCTTGCTTGCATAATGGTTTATGATACCTTTGATGATTTGCAACCAACCTAGCACTTTTAATAATTTACTATAACGGCATTTAATTTTTAATGGACAAGAATGGGCTGGAGGTAACTTTTGCATTGATAAGTGTTCTCCTGAAGACTAAGAAAAATGAACAGTATATTTAAATCCCAAACATTATTGAAAAACATGCATCCTTTATTACCCAAATCAAATGTATAATTGAAGAACATACCTAAACCAAAATTATTGTTCATGCTTTATTTAACCAGAAGATAACACTGCTTTTATGATATTATTATGAAGACTTTTTTTTTTCAAATTCTTATTTTCTCTTATCTTCTATGCAGCTTTCAATCTTCTGTGCCACTAGATAAACCGTAACTGCTATGGTGTAAGATTATATATCAGTAGGTTACATCCTGCTAATTAGGAAAAGTGCAAAAAAAAAAAAAAAAGAAAGAAAAGAAAGGATTGCAATGTTTGGTACATAACAGAAATACCTTATTTTCATTTTCTTTAAAGTTCCTTTAAAATCTCTAATATAATGTGCATACCTAGGAATGATTTCACAGCTAGTCTTAAAAATAACAGTTTCCATTCAGAAAGAAAAATGGGAAGATGCCAGGATAAATATTTTTTAAGACTTGATGGAGAACAAAACATATCTTGCCTTCAGAGACACATAAAACAAAAATGTTGCAATTGCCAAATAATCCTTTTTTCAGATATGCCATATGTAAAAATAAGAATGACTTCATGGGCCTGCTTTCTGGGGAATCAACTAATAACCCACAACCCTGGAAACTTATTCTACTCTTTTAACATTCTACAGCTGACTACTTCAAAACTGCCCTGAAATGGGCCACAGGGAGAACTCTGATGCTAAGGGGTCCAAGTCTGAGCATTGTTTCTAAAGAACTTTTGGAATTCAGACATCAGAGCAATTGCATGAGCATGTGAAACCCATTCACTTTTGTTTAAGTCCTAAAATAGTCTTGAATCTAAATTCTGCTACAGAAGATTGGTTCCCAGGAACCTTTGGTACTTGGCCAATCTGTTTGTGCCCTATCAGAATTACTTCATCTAAAGGAAGAAATTTTAGGGTCGATCACCATTTCCATGCTTGACTTTCTGGGATTAATATGCAAGCTCCAGACTTAACTGGTTAACAAGGATGTTATCTAATGCCCACCATCTTTTGGCTTCCTAAACAGATTATATATAAAATAGCTCCAAGTTCTTTTCTCACCATCTTAACATAATATATTTATTTATTTATTTATTTATTTATTTATTTATAAAAAGGAAACACTGACAAAGCCATAGGATAAGAGGGGTACAAATCCACACAATTCCCACCACCAGAACTTTGTATCCCTTCCCCTCCCCTGATAGCTTTCCTGTTCTTTATCCCTCTGGGAGTATGGACACAAGGTCACTGTGGGATGCAGAAAGTGGAAGGTCTGGCTTCTGTAATTGCTTCCCCACTGAACATGAGTGTTGACAGGTCGATCCATACTCCCAGCCTGTCTCTCTCTTTCCCTAGTGGGAAAGGGCTCTGGGGGAAGCAGAGCTCCAGGACACATTGGTGGAGTTGTCTGTCCAGGGAAGTCTGGTCGGCATCATGCTAGTATCTGGAACCTGGTGGCTGAAAAGAGAGTTAACAAAGAAAGTCAAACAAATTGTTGACTAATCATGAACCTAATTGCTGGAATAGTGCAGATGATGAGTTGGGGGGTACTCCATTTTATAGATAGCTAGTACGCATATTTTAGTTATATTCCAAAGGGCCTGTGGCTATACTAGTTTTTTTTTCTTTTAACATAATACTTTTATGGGGAGTGCTAGTGGTTTACAGAACAGTTGTTGATACATGGGTGAAATTTTTCATCTCACCATGAAAGATGTCTGCAAAACTATTATCTCCACACCAGCTAATACAAAGACTAGATCTAATCAGCTGTCCCTCAGATTTGAGGGAGCAAGAATCGCAACTGAGCAAATTCAGGGACATCTGACTCAGGCAGCTTTTTACCAGTAATATACACACATATCTCTTTCTTTGCTTCAGCTCCCTCAAATGCTTTGTCTCACATCATTAGCATAGACTTTTAGAAACAGAGAACTCATAGATAAACCAGTAATCCGTAAGTTTTTCAGACATCAACTATGAGCTACATAACCTGCTCAAGGTTACACAGAATTTACGAATCACGTGCTTTCTAAACTTGTTTTTTAAAGTCTGCTTTCCAAATGGAGTGCTTTAACCATTACATCATATATTCTCAATAACCTCTTCCTTTATCTATGTCTTCTACCTCCCTTCTTTCCCCAACTACTGTCATCCCTTCTGTCCCTGTTATAAGCCTTCCCATGGTACCATGGGTATCCATGAGTGTCACATAGCTGTAGTGGAAGCCTGCACTGCTATGAAAAAAAATGGTGGGGGATAGTGGGAGCTCCTGACCCCAGTCTAACAACATATATATATGAAACACTAACAAAACCATAGGATAAGAGGGGTACAACTCCACACAATTCCCACCACCAGAACTCCATATCCAATCCCCTCCCCTGATAACTTTCCTATTCTTTAACCCTCTGGGAGTATGGACCCAAGGTCATTGTGGGATGCAGAAGGTGGAAGGTCTGACTTCTGTAATTGCTTCCCTGCTGAACATGGGCATTGGCAAGTCGATCCATACTCCCAGCCTGCCTCTCTCTTTCCCTAGTGAGGCAGGGTTCTGGGGAATCAGAGTTCCAGGACACAATGGTGGGGCTGTCTGTCCAAGGAGGTCTGGTTGGCATCATGCTAGTGTCTGGAACCTTGTGGCTGAAAAGAGAGTTAACATATAAAGCCAAAGAAGTTGTTGACTAATCATGAACCTAAAGGCTGGAGCAGTGCAGATGAGGAGTTGAGGGGCTCTCCATTTTGTAGATAGCTAGTAGGCATATTTTATTTATATTCCAAAGGGCCTATGGCTATACTAGTTTTGTGTTGTTGTTGTTTTGTTTGTTTTGTTTTTTTCCCTGAGCCTAAAATCTAATATGTAAAGTTGTTGACTAATCATGAACCTAAAGGCTGGAGCAGTGCAGATGAGGAGTTGAGGGGTTCTCCATTTTGTAGATAGCTAGTAGGCATATTTTATTTATATTCCAAAGGGCCTATGGCTATACTAGTTTTGTGTTGTTGTTGTTTTGTTTGTTTTGTTTTTTTCCCTGAGCCTAAAATCTAATATGTAGGGGAATCCAAGTTATTGTCTGGGGAGATGATGTCATGGCTGGAAAAAGGACCAGAAAGCTGGATCAGGGAAGAGAGTAGCTCGCAAATATGGGAAAGGTGTATAAATATTGTTGACTGTAAACCCCATCAATTTGATGTGATCTGGGGCCCAGTCTAACAATTGTTTAAAAGTATATTCATTTATTTCTTTACTTACTTTACTTTATTTATTTACTTAATTTAAATAGAGACAGAAGTTGAGAGGTAAATGGGAAATATATACATACATACATAGACATTTGCAGTACTGTTTCACTACTGGTAAAGTTTCCCTCCTGTAAACGGGAGCCAGGGGCTTGAACCCGAGTTCTAGTACACTATAATGTGAGCACTCTATGAGATGTGCCACTCCCGGGCCCCTCTAACAACCTTTTCGACTTAACTTTTTTAAGTCATCATTTGAGGTTGACTCAGAGAAAGACACATAGAGAGAGGGAAAACACCAAAGCACCAAAGTTTCCTCCAGTGCAGTGGGAGTCAGGCTTGAACTTGGGCTCAGGGCATGAAATGGCTAACATGCTATCCAGATAAACTATCTTGACTACCTTGGATTAACTATTTTATTCCTCCTCTTCAAGTCTGATATTTTGCCTATTTTTCTACAGTCTGTAAATGCTATAAGATGAGCTAGCTTAGCCCTATCTAATTTCCCAGTCAAATCTCTACATCAGAAGCATACTTTTTTTTATATATAAATTAAGTTTATTTATTTATTTATTTTCCTTTTCTGTTGCCCTTGTTGTTTAACATTGTTGTGGTTAGTAATGTCGTTGTTGTTGGATAGGACAGAGAGAAATGGAGAGAGGAGGGGAAGACAGAGAGGAGGAGAGAAAGACAGACACCTGCAGACCTGCTTCATAGCTTGTGAAGCGACTCCCCTGCAGGTGGGGAGCAGGGGCTCCAACTGGGATCCTTAAGCAGGTCCTGGCGATTTGCGCCACGTGCGCTTAACCCGCTGCGCCACCGCCCGACTCCCCAGAAGCATACTTTTCTTAATGTCTTTATGAGGATGGAAATTTGCTAACCATCTTCAAAGGAGAGCAGGGAAGTATAAAAGAATGTTTGCTTCCATTCTCTGTTATGGGTCCTTACATTCCCCAAACCCAAATTTGTGCTAACCAAATAGGTAAAATGATATGGAGACAAGATTGGAGTGGGGTAGAACAAAGAGGGAAGTTAGTATATTTACTCTAACATACTCTTTAAAGGACATGAAAAATTATAAAGTTAGAAAGGAAGGAAGTAAAGGAGGGAAATATGCCAAAATTATTTTGAAAGTTGTAAGCCTGAAACCTAAAGTATATTAGAAAAAATATTTTAAGTAACATAGATAATAGAACAGAAAAGCCTAATAGAGTTTTATAGTCTAATCTGTAATTCTCTTTATTAAAGATCTTTGTTTATTTTTTTTAAGGAGATTCCAGAGCATTGCTCAGCTCTGGTTTCTGGTGGTTACTGGAGATTGAACCTGGGGACTCAAAGTGTCATGCATGAAAGATTTTCGCATAACCGTTGTGTTGTGTTCCCTATAATTCTTTCAATCTATAGTGCTAGATGTTTTTTGTTGTTTTTTTTTTTTGCCACCAGGGTTATGACTAGGACTCAGTGCCTGCATAACTTCATAATTCCTGGCATTTTTTAGAGAGAGAGAGAGAGAGAGAGAGAGGGAGAAGGAGAGACACTTGCTGCACTGCTCCACCACTTGTGAAGCATCCCCTCTGCATGTGGGGATCAGAGACTTACACCCAGGTCTTTGCACATGGTAATGTATGTGCCCCACCAGGTGAGCCACCACCAGGTCTGTATAGTACTATATTTTTAGTTAAAGTTTAAATGGTTTATAAACTCCATTCCCCCCCCCATCAGTTTATAAAGGAAAACTCTGAATTATGGACAGATGATAAGAAGAATGGTTTTGATACAATTGGGTGCTAGAATTTTTCATATATACTCCTCATGGCTATACAAGAATTGAAAAGCAGGCTTAATGACAGTCAATCTTGTATTTTTGGCAGACTAAATGATGAGCTATTTCACATCAGAGTCAATCTCAATCCAATCAACTGTATGGATATTAGTCACTATAATGGAGAAAGTACTTATCTCAAAAGGGTTCATTCATTAATCACTTAACAACAGACCAGAAAGATAATTTTTCTGCTTAAGTCCCCAGGATCTACTTACTCACTCATTCCTGTAGCAGATATCTGTGGCACTCTTACAGTGAGCCAAGCACTCCGCAGGGTACCAACGTTTAGAATACCCTCTAGGAGAATGTAGAATGGGAGAAAATGAAAACCAGATAATTTAAATAGCTCATTATTTAAACAAAAAATAAATTTGAAGAAAAAATGGTCCAAAAACGGGGCAAAACAGAACAACAACGTGCCCATTCTGCAAGTGGAGAAATCTTCACGGAAGTGACACCTGAGCCAGGCCCTAAAGGGTAAACTGGAGTTTTATCATACAGTTTCCCAAGGAAAGTATAGGTTGAAAATAGAATAAGCCAACTTTATACATAGAGTAGCATCCCCCCTTGTCTATAGATATTATTTTAAAGATCCATAATCAAGACAGTTTAGGAAATACTGCATTCTACAACTTATAATAGTATTTTTAATGTTGATTGACTGACTAGAGTGGGAAAACTGAAGCTTCACCTTGGCACTGAGGTACCAAGGATTGACTTCATACTTTCAAAATCAACACACAACTCAGCGCACAGGTTCTTGACTGCTAAACAGATTTCTTTGTAGGTGAATTTCTCTGAAAAATCACATCGTTAAAATTTATCGACCAAACACGAGAAACCACTTTTAGTACTAACTTTAGTCACACCAAGTAAGTAGACCAATGGAGTCAATACATATTAGGGATCTAGACCGAAGAGATGAATGTGCATTGACTTCAGGGAAGGAAAGTCCTCTTTTCTCTATAAAATGTAGAGGATCCATTTGTCTATAAGTATAAAGTGTACACAATTTATGTCTGTTTGTGGTCTATGATCATAAATTTATTTTCATGTCCATTTTAGACTAAAATAAGAAAAGGTGATTATATACCCCACTAATGGTTCCCAATTTTAAAAAGAAGAATTCAAGTCTTAACTAACATTATTATTGCTGCAAACATTATGATCATCCTCAAAAAACGGTTGAACCCAGGTCGGTGGGGAGACATAGAATTCTGATGGTGGCTTTGATGTAGAACTATACCTCCTGTAATCTTATAATCTCATAAACCAGTATGAAATCTTTAATTAAAAAAATTAAAGGTTATCTTTTCTTCTAGGATTGTAGAGAGGCCATGCTACCATTTTATTTGGTGTCAGTGTTTTTAGAAAACTGGAAGTCACATGACAGAGCAAAGCCCATGCATATAATTGTCCTTAGGTACTACATAACTAAACCAAATAACAATCCTAAAATGAATTTCTTTTTTGTATAACAAACAACAAGTAGATGAATAATCCATTCTTCCCTCCATACTCTATATGTATCTGTAATAGTATGTGTTGAATAATGCTTTTACTATTTGTGGGAAAAAAAGTAAAATTTAAGCATATTTTAAGAAGCACTAAATATTGATAAAGGGGAGAAATGTAGATGGCCTAAGTGGCATGGCTTAAGATGAATGACTCTGTAGGTCACTATTCTGCGAACAGAACTTCAGAAACTACAGATTAAGAAAGTCTTCAGATTGGTTACATGACACTATTTAAAGCACGTACTACCTATATAATAGGTTGGAAAAGAACTATTCAGTTGATGAAAAGCTATTTAGATCTATGACTTACATTATCATGATGAATCTTATATTAATATTAAAGTCCTATCCATCATATTGGAAATCTCCCTACAGTGTTTAACATTTCCCTGGTGGCTGCCTTAATATCTATATCACTGCCATCCTGAGGTATCAAAGCAGAATCGCTGCTTTTACTTTACTTTTTTTTTTTTCCATTTTATATCTGAGCAATTTGACTCCAAAGCTTTTTTAGTTTTAGAGAAAAGAGTCTCCTTTCTGGTTAAGTTCCTACTGTACTGCAAACACTCTCCTTCAGCTGTTCCCTATTGTTTCCATTTTCCCTTTTGTTTGCTGGTAGTAAAATTAGCAGCAATAAGAGGTCTGCTCTGGAAACTTAGGAAACTTGGCTCATGCTATAAGTACAAGCAATAAATGCAGGCCAGCTGATATTTTGTAGCCTGTAAAGTGTTGGATGGTGTAGCTCAGATTCTTTGGTCAGTGGCCACAGTCTACAAATGTCACATTTCATCAAAATCACATCAGCAACTGTTGTTCACAGGCCTATCTAAAGAGAGAGAGGGTGATGCAATCCACTCACATGGGGGAAAGAGTTAGTCCCCTGGTACTAATTTACCATGAAGCAAGAAAGTACTGCTCCATGTTCTCAGTTGTAACAATAATCTGGGGATATCTTTGACCCTAACTACAAGATGCTCCTAATTAAACTGCTTTTGAGATTTGGGATGAGCACAAAGGGGGGAAATAACAAGCTGAGAATTGTTCACTAGACCTGATTCTTCTGTGCCAGAAAAAAAAAAAAAATCATGAAGATTTAAAAAAAAAAAGCAGTTTCCAAGAGCTTTCCAGAGGTTCTCTTTTCCCCCAACATAAATGTCACTTCTTATCTTATAGTTAGCTGGAGAAGATAGCTAACAAAGCAACAATTGTAGCAGTAACCAGTGATGGGCATTTGGAGGGAACTTACTGGGCTGATGGCTCAGCCTGCCCTATAGAGAAGCTTTGACTGGGCCAGTGAACACAAGGAAGTTTGTGTACTCTTCTAAAAGAGAGTCAGTGTAATCCTGCAAGTCCTGACCCAAAGAGCTCAGCCCCTTCAGTGGGTATATCTATTGCTAGCAGTAGGAGGGAGAAAATACCTGGCAGATATTTCCTTTCAAAAACTTGATGAATTTTTAAACCTTACTCTTTCAAAATGAGCCATACATGGGTCAAATGATATAGAACAGCAAAAAATGAATGTGATATGAATTCTTTATAATTATGGAAATGGAAGCTTCCTTATTGGTAGTATGAGTCACGTAACATGTAATTCCCTGTCTTGGATTATTAATAATGGATACACAGTTAACAAATTGTTTTAATGAACATGGCTAAAATATTTTCTGTCACTGAAAGCAAATATTTTATTGTAGACAGAATGCTTTAGGACTGAAATAGAATATCCCATTATCACTACTTCTAATGCAGTGTATATATTGTCAAAAAATTGACAAAAAACAACAAAGCTAATTACCAAAAAAGTATATACTTATATTAGGAATTACACACAAGCGTCTTATTCTTACTATCTCCAGAATAAACACTCCTCACTGATTTCTACACAGTTCATTATATAAGGGAGATAACTTGGGGGTGCCTCCAAAGAAAACTATTCAAATGGCAGGAAAATAAATTCTCTTACACAAAAAGCAATGAAACACTTTACTTTGGGCTATAGAAATCCCATGACCTTAGTAGACTCTGTAGAAAGAAATGAAGCAGGTTAATACTACCACAACAAAATTAGGGTGTGGAACACTCAGGAAACAGGATCAAGCTAAAAGGAGTTTAGGGCCATTTAGGGACTAAACCACCTGGTCTTGAAATTCTCAGGATAGTGCTTCATATCAGGTGCTGAGCATAACACTAGAAACAGGACAGCCTCCAAATGCCAAAGAGAAACACCTGAGCCAGGGTTCTCACCTGCCTGGGGGAGTGAGGAGGGTGTAGGGGGGTTTTATAGACTCTCAAAGTTGGCACTATTTATGATGGATGTACAGAGAAATGGCTGGGAATAGTGCCCTCAGCTAACCCTGGGGAAGGAAGATCTAGAATTTGTTTTGTTGTGTTGTGTTTTGTTTTTGCCATCAAAGCCCCACGTGAGCCACAAAAAAAAGTATCACACAAGAACACCTGCTTGCTAAAACAAAGACCTGAATGACACATGAAAGCACTGTCTACTGGTATTATCTGGCTAGGATAAGGACTGCCTGAGAATCTTTAGAGAGAAACAGTGAAATCCCCACACCAACACAGAATGGTTAAAATGCCCTGTTACTCTAATTAAGAATTTTGCTTTGTATGTGTAACTCTCTTTTCAACCACTGGGTGCCAGATGCTAGAATGATGCCAACCAGACTTCCCTGGACAGACAACTCCACCAATGTGTCCTGGAGCTCCGCTTCCCCCAGAGCCCTTCCCCACTAGGGAAAGAGAGAGACAGGCTGAGAGTATGGATCACCCTGTCAATGCCCATGTTCAGCGGGGAAGCAATTACAGAAGCCAGACCTTCCACCTTCTGCACCCCACAATGGCCTTGGGTCCATACTCCCAAAGGGTTAAAGAATAGAAAAGCTACCAGGGGAGCAGATGGGATACAGAGTTCTGGTGGTGGGAATTGTGTGGAGTTGTACCCCTCTTATCCTATGTTTAGTCAATGTTTCCTTTTTATAAATAAAAAATTTTAAAAATTTTAAAACAAGAATTTTACTTAGAAAATGATTTTCTAAGCTTAGAAAATGATTTTCCTCACCACTGCGAATTGGAGTCAGAGAGAAGAGTGCAGATACTCCCTTAGATTCAAACAATAGTCTGTCTGAATAGTCCAATACTGTCCAGTTGCATTGAACAGCTGTTGTATTGTCTTTCCAGTGGCTCCCCAACCCCTACTCTTTCTCAGGCTTGCCCTGGAATTTTCTATGTTCGTGCAATGTGACCTACCTCTGGTCACAGATGATTGGTTCAGAGTGGGACATCTTACGTAGATTGGATTAATCAAGATCTTTTCCTGGTATTTTGAATCTGGAACTGGCATAAAGCAGTTTCTCCTAGGCTGCTTAAAACTGAGAATGTATAAATTCCAATGGTTGTTGTATGCTTTACATTGGGTTGTTCTAGAACTCCCCCGCCAAGAGAATTGGATCAGTCCAGTTAGTTTTGCGGGCCGCTTGGCCCCGCCCCAAGGAACCCCGACAGAGGGTTCCTGAATTCGAGAGTTGAAGAGTTGAAGAGTTGCAGAGTTGCAGAGTTAGAGAGAGTGCTTGCGCCGCCGCAAAGAGACAGCAGAGTTCTGTTTGGTGATTAGTTTGGTTTAGTTTATGAATCGTTGTTCCTGAATAAAGAAATACAGCTTCCCTGCCCAGCCGTACATCTCTGGTCGTCTCTGTTACCCGCCCGTGAAGCTAGCCCGGCCAGCTGGAACCTACGAATTTTAACAACAAATGGTATTGTCAAATAATATAGCAGGAAAGCCAAGGCAGCAATTGGAAGAGATAATGAAACTAAAGAAATGAGAATCCAGGAGAATGTCTCAATGGTGATTTGAATTCTAGGCTACATAAACTGTATATAGACTGCAGTCCAGGAATCCATATACTAAATTTCTTACTTTGCTTAAACATGAGAAATGTCAGTGAGAGACAATGGATGACTTCTAAGTAATACATGCAAGAAGAACCTCATTTTGTAGATATGCTAATATGAAAATGTCAACTACAAAACATCTACAAGAACAGGAAACTGCTCAAGAGGCAAGGTGATCCAAAGAGAGCCCACAAGTGATTTCTCTTTTTTATTAGTGATTTAATAATGATTAACAAGATTGTAGGATAAGTGCAGTAAATTCCATACAATTCCCACCACCAGAGTTCTGTATCCCATTCCCTTTACTGGAAGCTTCCCTATTCTTTATCCCTCTGGGAATATGGACCAAAATTCTTTATGGGGTGCAGGAGGTGGGAGTTCTGTCTTCTGTAATTGCTTCTCCACTGTACAGGGACATTGACAGGCCAATTGATACCCTCAGCCTGTTTCTACCTTTCTACAGAGGGATAGGACTCTGGAGAGGTGGGTTCCAGGATACACTTGGTGAGGTCATCTGCCCAGGGAAGTCAAGATGGTTCCATCCTTCACTGTGGCCGCCTTATCACTGTCAGAGGCTACTCAGGATTCTGGGATTCCTCCCTGGATATTTTCATTAAAGTAAAATTAAGTTATGATATACACTAAGAAAAGTTTTTGAATTGTAGATTTAAACAATCATTCTAAAGTGTATGAACACAAAGAAAGGGCTATTCCGTTGCTCTTTTTTTAAGGTTTTTTTTTTTTTTTACTACATGTGTGAGAGATTTTCACATTAAACAAAGAAGAAAGAGAAGCGAGTTGAGCAGTAGTGCAGCAGGTTAAGCGCAGTTGGCACAAAGCGCAAGAACGGCGTTTAAGGTTCCCAGGTTCGACCCCGGCTCCCCACCTGCAGAGGAGTCACTTCACAAGCGGTGAAGCAGGTCTGCAGGTGTCTTTCTCTCCTCCTCTCTGTCTTTCCCTCCTCTCTCGATTTCTCTCTGTCCTATCCAACAACGATGACATCAGTAACAATAATAACTACATCAGTAAAACAAGGGCAACAAAAGGGAATAAATAAATAAATATTTCTAAAAAGAAAGAAAAGCTAGAGTACCACTTTAGTACATGATGGGAACCTCAAATATACAAGTCCAATGCTTTACTAATTGAACTATTTCCCCAGCTGTCTCCACTTTTCTAGACCTAGAAATTGGAGCAATTATGGACAGCACTGTCCTGTCCTAGATATAAGATCACTGGGTACTCCTATTCATGAATCAGTAGAAACCTATCAGAATCCATCCACCAAATCAACCTTTTGAAAACTGTTATGGGTTATTCAAGTTTTTGCTTATAATATGGTGCTGTCCCTAGAAAAAGCAAGTCTGCCTGTGCATCTAAATATGCTCTAAACTTTCCATAGCTTTATCTGTTTCCTTTTTGTTACAGGTTCTAAAAGAAGAAAGATTTCTTAAGTTCACCTGATATAAAACCCAGCGAAGAATTAAATACATTTCATATTTCATAGAATGATATTAACATTTATCTAGCCCACTTAACCTCAACTGGTACAGAATTTTCTGAATATATTTCACCTTTCAGAATCAGAAGATTGCCAGAAAATCCTCTCCTTTATTAAATGTATGGCCAAGGTCATGGTAGGCTTAAAGGCATATTTTAAGTGACCCTCCAAAGACAGGTAATTGTTTAGAATTGGTTGAGTTCAAGCAGGAGACCTTCCATGCTATAATTTCTTCAGTATATCATGGACATATCCCTTTGAGGATTCAGTAAAATCAGCTTTGAGGAGAAATGAAAACTCCTCTTCAGTGATAAAGTCCAGATACAAGTTAGTTATGTATCCAAGTACAGTTACTATATATTTTGCAGTACCCACATGATCTCAGACCTGAAGCAAAGATAATACAGCCAAAGTCAAAGGGCTCTTAACACAACAGAATAAAGTCAAAGTGCCAGTATTTTTTTTATTAATCAAAATTATACTTAATTGATTAAGAAACAAATGATATTTTATTATAGAAAAGCATTGCAGACACAGGATTCCCCCCCCCACAGGACGTTGTTGTTGTTGTTATTATTATTATTATTACTATTATTTTGCCTCCAGGGTTTTCCCAGGGGCTTGGCGCCAGCACTACTAATCTACTGCTCTTGGCAGCCATTTTTTCCATTTTTCTTGGATAGGACAGAGAGAATTTGAGAGAGGAGGGTGAAATAGAGAGGGAGAGAGCAAAGTAAACACCCGCAGACCTGCTTGCCACTTGCGTGTCAATCCTCCCTGCAGGGGGAAGTTGGGGGCTTCATACTATGTGCACCACCACTTGGCTCCCCACAGAGAAAAAAAATTTTTGGTAGTTTTCAAATTTTGTTATTGAAGTAGCATTGCACTATAGTATTGTATATGTACATATTCTCTTTTACTTTTTATTGAGGCAATATTTCATTATGACATTATGCAGGCTTCTGGTATACATAATTATAAACAAATATATCTGTTTATGTTACATTAAATTCTCTACAAAAAAAAGTCCAATTAATTTTTTAATTAATTTATTAATTTATTTATTTTCCCTTTTGTTGCCCTTGTTTTTTATTGTTGTTGTACTTATTATTGTTGTCATTGTTAGATAGGACAGAGAGAAACAGAGAGAGATGGGGAAGACAGAGGGGGGAGAGAAAGACAGACACCTGCAGACTTGCTTCACCTGTGAAGCGACTCCCCTGCAGGTGGGGAGCTGGGGGCTCAAACTGGGTTCTTCAGGTCCTTGTACTTTGCACCAAGTGCACTTAACTTGCTGCACTACCGCCGGACTCCCAAAAGTCCAATTTCTACCCTTCACCATGTAATAGAGCCCCTTGACCAACTGATTCCTGCCAGTAACTACTAATTTTGCCTTAAAGTCAAAGGTTATTTCCATTTTATTTACATTTTTATTTATGAATTGTTTGGCTTTCAGTTTGTCTTGTTTTGTTTTTCAAACATATTTAGAGAAGGTAGAGCCTTTTAAAAAATATTTTATTTATTTATTTTTAATGAAAGAGACACGGAGAGAAAGATATACACAGAGAGGTACCAGAGCACTGCTCAGCTCTGGTTTATGGTGGGGCTAGGGATTGAATCTGGGACTTCTGGAGCCTCAGGCATGAAAGTCTTTTGCATAACCATTATGCTGTCTCCCCAGCCCTGAATTGTTTGTTCCATTTACATTTTAATGCAAGAGCAGTCAGAGGTAGGTCATCTTCTGCTCAGAATAAAGGCAACTTCATTGTTGCTATAGACCTTTAAGAAATTTTTTTACCAAAAGCTCTCAGGAGCACAGAAACCAGTTGAAAAGAGAAAAATAAAACATTCATATATGCATATTTCAATTCACTTCCTCTCCAATTCCTTTCTTAAGGAGAAAGATCATCTAGCAAGGTCCACATTTGTGATGATACTCTTTTTATAATTATCTACCCATCTGCCCTTATTCTTGTTTTGAGATGAGAAAACACTTGTCTTCGCAAACAGCCTATGAAACCCACATCTGTGTATATTTAAGCAACAGATTTCCTCCCCAGTAAAGATATGACCAGGCTCATGGAAATAGTTAGCCTAAGGATTAGGCTAGATCCTTCCTAAACTATTTATAATCCTCCATTTTCTTTTTATTAAAACAGATTATTATGTGTAGAATACACTACATATTGTAGAGCAGAAGTCTTTAAGAGAAATATATAAAATAAAATTAAAAAACAGTGATGTTGAAAAAGCATACACTTTGAAAGGAGTTATACTCTGCTCAGGTTAAGGTTATAAAATGACTACTTATTTTTAAAATATTCAAAGCAAGATTGACTCAAAAGAAAGAGAAAAATCCCAGTATAGGTTTTGGTTTCCATTATATATATTTGTATAAAAAACTATGTGTTGTTTTAACTAAACATCTGGTCTTTGTCCCTCAAGTAAAGAATTCTGAGTTTCCTTGACACTTTGGCAAGAAGTACCACAACTCCCTGCCAGGCTAGTAAAAATCACACATTTTTCCTACAAGGAAAAAAAATGCCAATAAAAATGAAACATTAAAAGACATAAAAGCTCAGATGGGAAATCTGTGTTAAAAAAAAAAAACACTGCTTCCTAATCAGCCTTGCACAAATGCTTTTTTTAAAAAAAAATTAATATTACTCTCCAAATTATTTGAAAGATCAAATACTGATATTGAAAGTTCATTTTGTATATTATTCTAAAATATATCTCTTAAACATAAGGACCTTGCCAACTAATCAGTCTTCTAGAATAAGTCATATGAATTACTTTTGTAAATATTTAATGCTTATTCTTGTAATATGCAAATTGATTCTTTAAGTTGTTTCAACAAAATTGAATCTCAACTTTTACTATAGGAAGGAATAGCCTTTGTGTCACATTCACACTGGTACCTTCAAAAGCCCTGGTATTGTAATCTACCATAGTAAAAAGCCAAGTTAATAAAATCTTGCTAGCAGAATAAGCCAGAGTCATTATAACAAACTACTTATAAATCTTAAAATAAAGGCACCACCACACATTAAAAAATTTAGTTTTATGTCATTTGCATAGACAGGTATTGCTTTCTCTTTGCATATATAATGCTAAAATGAATCATGCTATAAAACTACCACCCAACTCTAAAGAGGGTCTGAAACTAGTTAACAAATGGTTGCAAAATACTTGGCGAACAGGAAATGCAAAATAAGACTAGAATGTCTATAAATTTTTCCACCTAGCACAACTGGATTACACTTAAATGGAAAGAAATACTATAAAATTAAAATAAAATATATATTTTTAAAAAGGCAAGTGCTCTGGGAGTAAACTGTTAGGTTGAATTTAAAAGGGGGTGGGGTGGGGGGGTCTCTCATGAGGTTCCTCTGGACATTAAAATTAACCACTCACCATCACTTCACAGGGCATGGATCAAAATGTGGAAAGAGCTGGCCCTTCTACATAGTAAAATTTTGCAGCCTGTTACCCAAAGGCAAGCTCTTATTTTAAATGATTTACCAGAGGTGCCACTAAATCATTGCTGTACAGACTAGGGAACCCAACTCAAGTCAGCTCAGTTCCTGATTGCAGAAATGATTTGTTCCGCCATGCTAACTACCTGCCAGAAGTAAAGGTGCATCTATTAAGTAGGGGAAAATAATAATCAAGAAAGCTCATTTCTACCCTAAACCACAGGAGCCAGCTGGCCTATGAGATCTGGTCCAAGATCCTGAAGTATCATCAGAAATTTCTCCTTGCAGTTACACAGTCCTTCTTTGTACCCTTTCAATTAGTTAGACCCAGCAGGATATAGTGAATTTGCCAAGCAGGACATAATCTCTATCACAGGATAAATTTTAACTCACAATTAACCCTCTTACACCTAAAAGTCCATATACGGGTCTCAGTCAAGAAAAAGTCTTAGAGATGAATCCTCAATGGAAGAATGCCAAAATATGATAATTTTAGAGTAAGTTAAAATCTTTATTTCTAGTAGAGTGTAAATAATAATAAAGAGCAAATTCTAGTCAAGAATAAAAGCTGAGTGGAGGGATTTACTGGAAACTTTAGTTTGAACTCCTGCTCCTAATATTAATAAGAATATTTATTCAAGTAAAATTGCTTGAGCATCCGTGAGCTGGACAACAAAAACATCACTATAGTTTGCAAAAAGCCCTCACATGGTTTACAGAGCAGTAGACAGGGCAAACCCAGAAATGGGGCACGTCAGAGTGAAAAGGGCCATGACAATGTGTTGTTTTCGACGGTCTGGCTTCACGGGCGGGTAACAGACGACCGGGGACTCATGGCTGGGCTGTACGCAGTATCTCTTTATTCATGCAGGACGCAGCGCAATCTATACCAAGCTAAGCTAAACTAACAACTACAAACAATCTTGTCCTTATAAATATATTAGCCCAGTAGGGTGGGAACAGGATGCGAGGCAAAGAGGGTGGAGAGAAAAGTGACTGGTGAAAATCAGGGTATGACAAGGAGAGGGGGTGGAGCAGGCAAGAATTCTACCACTGAACCACCAATGCCCTGGAGGGAGGGTGGTGCTTGTTAACAGAGGTTATATAAATAGAATACAGTGTTATGTAAATAGAATGCAGGGGGGATTAAACCAAATGAAACAGAAGGGGTTTTTAAAAGCAGAATTAGAAGCATACCAACAACAATGAAGAAGAAAGCGCTATTACATCTGTGTTGGAAGTCAGGGGAGATTTTTCAAAATGTGATTCCTCAGCTGAGATCCAAGTAATAAATATGTAAAATGAGTAATGGTAATGGGGATGGAGAAAAGTGTATGAAAGTAAGAGCTATTTAGAAGTCAGGAGAGACCAGATTTGACTGAATAGACTGGCATAGGGAATACATGTCCAGAATGTTTGGGTTCAAATTCACACTCTGCCCTTGATAGAGAAAAGTTATGTAATCCTTCTGCATTTTAGTTTTCTACACACTAAGAGCACCGTTATGAAAGATAAAGACATTAACTTACAAAATTCTTGGCATAGCTCCTGACACAAGATACATGGTCAAAAATAATAACTATTACTACGCATTATAATCACTCAAAATTACAAATAATATAATTGTGCACTCACTATAAAATGGAATGTGGGGGAAAACTGGAGGAGGTAATCAGGGACTTCACAAAGAATTTTGGATTAGAGGGATGGGCAGATGATAGTGACTATTCCAATTATGTATTTACTGCCTATCAGCTCCAAATACACCCTTCCCTGGGAACTCTGGGATAATACAGGTGGACCCAGGAAGCATTTCCCCTTTGTGACATCACTGGAACATACTACAGGAAAAGGATTTCACTTCCTGATTCAAGAGTGCTCCCATTTGTTTCTTTATGCTACTACACAAGGCTGCCAACACTACATGTAGGAAATATAACCTCTATCATGTTTCAGTGGTGGATCCGTGATGAGTCTCAGAGATACCCAACTACCCAGAAGCTGTCTTCCCAGTCTTAGCCCATCTGCCACCCAGAAGGGAGTATCCCACTGTGGACCTAGAGAATTCAACAAGCTTCTCTACCATTCACACCTTCTCCAATATGGCTTGAATCCAGCCAATTTGTCCTTATCTTTGGTAGTATCCCTTAACCCCAATGTATTATTTATCTCCTTTAAAATAAGAGCTAGTAAAGGGGTGGGGAGAGAGCATAGAGTTATAGAAAAAGAGGCTCGATGTCCCAGGTTCAATCTCCAGCACTACCATAAGCCATTACTAAGCAGTGCTCTGGATTAAAATAAATCAATAATAATAAGCAAATAAGTCAAGTCTCATGTTATAGTAAATAATTCTTTATAGTAGTCATTTTATGTTCAACTTACTGCGTTTTGTCTCCAGTTGAAATCTGACTGATATGATACTCATTAACTGAAATAAGAAGCGTCAAATAAGAGATATCAAAAAGGTAAATTTCACTTTGGAAATACTGAGCTTGAGATATCTGTGGAACACATCAGCTGCTCTGTGATCTACAATCAAGAAAACTAATCCTTGTGCCAAAACCTGAAAGTAACAGCACTGAAAACTTGTGATCTGTTAGAATAAGGACCCAGGTTGATCCCTTCTACTTTTTCCAGGGTGTGAAACTAGCCAACAAGACTTATTTATCCCTTGCTTCACCCATTTCTCAAAAGTTTGGATCTACTGGGGGAAAAGAAAAAAAAAGGAAATTCTATCAGCACTTTGCAAAGGAACAGTTTGAAAAAGAAATGTATTAAATCCTTGGGGAAATTAAACCCAATAATCCAATAACAGCATTACAAAATTAACACTAGACTTTGCATTTAATTAATTGCCTTCTACTGTGGAGATTCTTGGCTACCATAGACCAAGAGAAATGAGGCCAATGATATCAACTGCCTCAAGAAAGACAGAAGGCAAGTGTGGTCTTGAGTACCCAACAGTTAACCCACTTTCTGGCTTTTTTACTTTATATTTATTCTGGAGATCGATAGTACAGAGAACAGTCTTGACTTCTGCCCACCTTAGTACCTCAAATTATGCTAAGCTGGTGAGAAAGACTAGAGGTGGTTACCATTCTTAAGAGGGAAAGTGTAATTTTATGACTTGCTCTTTTGTGAGTGCAACTCTAAATGTGTCTATAAGTAGCTAGAAAGTTGAATATCAATGAATGTCAGATCTTTCTCTTGAGAAGACTGAACGGACAGATAGAAATAAGTAATGGCTTCTCTAGAACCTAGGCAGTGTCACGATAAGGTCTTAAAAAATACCAGTCAGCTACCTCAGAAGAGACTCGTTTTGGTATTTCAGTAAGGACAAATGTATTTCTGTAAATCCTCTTCTAATGTCATGATGTCAGGATCCCTGTGGCAATGAGAGATTACTTACACAATATGGGCCAGGGGAGCAACAAAATTAGCATGTGTGTGGTTTACCAAACCTCTGCTAGGGTTCTTAAGAGCTTTCAGGAAGAAGGTAGGATGTGGCATCGTCATAGAAATAAAAACCCAGTGATTTATACAGTTTTGTCAAATAAGACCCACAGGGTAAATACAAAAAGCCTTGAACTGCCTCCAGCTTCTCCTGAGACACCCAGTTTGTCAAAATGCCGACTGCATGGTCTTATGCACACCCTTCACATTAGAGCTGACATTTATTCCTGCAGCTTTTTAATAACCAAGTAACATTTTACAAAAAGTTAATTAATGACATTTTATTTGGGTGTTGTGTGTGTTAGAATTTTTTGCGCATCCTTAATTTGTGTCTGACATTTTGAAAATACTGTGCCTGACTCTGTTAGTGAATAAAACAAATATATTTTAAAACATAGCTTACATGTATTCAATAGTCTTTTTTTTTTTCCTTCCTCCCAAGAATTGACGCAAACACCAAAACAAAATACCGTCTGCATGAGGTTGGAGAAATGAAGCATACTATTTGTTTGGAATCTTAATTACTATGGCCTCAAACTTACCTAATTAGAAGCTTCTCATAATAAGGAAAATTATTTTCAAAGTCAATAAATTTGCAAGTAGAAACAATGCTGTCGTCCCAGAATGAATGACCCACATTCTTTACAGACATAGTCCAGGTAAATACTCTAGTTAATGATTCATTTAAGCATATGGAATTGATTTTGGTATTACAGCAAACTTTCTATTGCTTTTAGATCATATAAAAAGAGCATGATGTCCTTGTTGTAGATATCACACATATAACTTTATTTCGGATTTCAGGAAAAATGAAACTTATTTCACCAAAACGATTAATTTTATTGACTTTAGCAACTTCAAGCTTCTTAACATCAAATACATTTTGTGCAGAAGAATTAATGATGTCCAGTCTTCACAGCAAGGAAAATTATGACAAATATACTAAGGTAAGTTCTTTAACTCTTATTTCATGGGACTAATATTAACCATATAAAATTTGTCCTGAGCCTAATTTTTTTGTAGAGAAAGGGGGAAGTTAGTTGTACTTTGTTTTTCAAACTTCAGTCTGGTCATGAAAATGTATTGCTATAACTTGCAATTTTTAACAAATACATCTCACCTCTAATGGCAATTTTAGTACAGAGGCTGATACTTAGCAGGCATAAGGTATATTAATAATTTCCTCCCTCTTATTCTATGGTTTTGTCAGTGTTTCCTTTTTATAAATAAAATTTTTTTAAAAATTTTCCAGTTGGCTCAGAAATACACATTAATAAAAAGGTAAGTACATATATATATAACATTTGAATGCATTTTAGTTGGGCATTTGGATTACCTGCAATTACAAAGAAATAATATAGCATTTATATTTTCTACTTGGCAAGTATAATTATTATAAATTTGTGGTAAAAACTACATTTAACTAATCCTCAGTGGTAGAACAAGTTATTTTCATTTTTATGCCTTTATTTTTGTTGTTGTTGAATTTTGCTAAAAGTTGTACTTGTTACAACCTGGAAAAAAAAGTAATTTGGAAGGGGCCAGGCAGTAGCGCAGCGGGTTAAGCACACATCGTGACGCAAAGCGCAAGGACCTCCTTAAGGATCCTAGTTCGAGCTGCCTGCTCCCCACCTGCAAGGGGGGTCGCTTCACAGGTGGTGAAGCAGATCTGCAGGTGTCTATCTTTCTCTCCCTCTCTCTGTCTTTCCCTCCTCTCTCCGTTTCTTTCTGGCCTATCCAACAACGAACGACATCATCAACAACAATAATAACCACAACAAGGCTGCAACAAAAGGGGGAAAAAATGGCCTCCAGGAGCACTGGATTCATACTGCAGGCACCGAGTCCCAGTAATAATAACCCTGGAGACAAAAAAAAAAGTAATTTGGAAATCTGCTTATGTTAGAAATCTGGCAGTGAGTATGGTGAATCATACATGTAGATGTAAGAGCTATACCACATGGAATATGATTTTATTGCAGACAACTACTAAAATAATAAAGATAAGTAAATAAAATTGCTTTTAATTTCATAAGAAACAAAATGAAAATCTTCATATGGACAAACTTTCATAGTAAAACTAAATTAAGTCTCTGTTGTATTCTAAATGATTCCATTAGAGCTGGTGTTTTACTGCTGCAGTAAATGGGTGCTTTATAAAAAAATCTAATTTATGCATTAATAAAAATATAGTTTGTTGAGGACTACTTGTAGACTAGATCTCTTAACATGAAGAGCTTAAAAAAAGCCATGTAATGCAGTCGAACCTGAAAACTGGTTAGTGTCTATGTTTCCATGTATCCACCCCTTTGATCTTGTCTTAAGAGGGGAAATAAGACACAGAGAGACAGTGGGTACTTCCTATAAAATCAAAATATATGAAGTATTTTATAAACAACGTGACTCAAAAACAAAGAGAGCAACTATAAGAAAATAAACTTTTTGTTTTATTTCAATACTTCATTATAGTCCTGATGCTCAAACACATTGCTGGATTCACTATATATATTTTATTAATATTTTATAGTTGTCTTAATAGTCCAGGGACAGAGAAGCCAGAATGCAAGAAGCTAATGCAAATTATTTATTTTTAAAAAAAATCTGCACATGAGAATAAAAACATTGTTAATAGCTTTAACAGTTCTGCAGATTAAAATCTGGGTTTAAGTTCATTTAGGATTCAGATCTCTTGCTTATAGCACTAATAAATTGTGTTAATGGAGATTTCTAATTATAGCCTACAGGAAACCCTAGAGGGGAGAAGGAGAGAAGTCTCAATTTTAAAGAATTAAAAGATTGGGGACCAAAAAATGCCATTAAAATCAGTACACCTGCAGCCAACAAAATGCCACACTCAGCAGCCAGCTTACCACTGAGATTTGGGAGGACCACGGGAGAAGAAAGAAGCACTGGAGAAATGGTCAGTTTGCCTCTGAAATTTGGAAGATACATGAAGGAAAGTATCTCAAGACGAGTTCCTAATCTGCCACAAAGGTTTGGAAGAATGACCCAAAGTGTCACCAAGACACCAAGTGATTTGTTCCAACAATCCATGTATCATTCACCATCTGCCAATGTATTAATTTGCCCAATGATCAGTCATCCCCAAGAAACCCAGATTCCTAGGCAAAAATACCCAAGGTAAATATCTGAAAACCGATAAAACTGCATAAACAGTTACCGTAGCCTGGTCCACAACCTTAAAAAAAGGATTGTGATTTTTGAAAATGTGTTTCTAAGAAAGTCAATTTTCTTAAAAGGAAAAAGACATAGGTACAAGTCAGTAAATAAGTGTGAATGAAGAATTATAGAAAGTCATGTATAAATATGATTTCAATATTTAATGGGGGGATTAATGGTTTACAGTTAATACAGGTGTTGATACATAGGTAAAAATTTCTCAGCTTTCTAGAAGACACTCTCACCTTCAGCCTAGGTGCTCCTCAACCATCATGCACCAGGACCTGAAAGCAACCCTCCTCTTCCCCCGCCCCCGTCTTTTGCTTTGGTACAATCCACCAAACCAGTACAAGTTCTACTTTGTGTTTCCAATTTCTGTTCTTAGCTCAAGTTCTTCCCATAAGTGAGATTAGCTCATATTAATCTTTCTCTTTCTGGCTTATCTCACTCAGCATAATTCCTTCAAGCTCCATCCAAAATGAGATAAAGAAGTTGACTTCATCATTCTTTTTTTTAATTTTTTTATTGGGGGATTAATGTTTTACATTTGACAGTAAATACAACAGTTTGTACATGCATAACATTTCCCAGTTTTCTATATAATAATACAACCCCCACTAGGTCCTTCATCATTCTTAAGAGCTAAGCAGTAGTTCATTTAAACATGGCTTTAGGTATAGTAATGACATGGATTTTCCTAAGCCACATAAAGGCATCCATCTTGCTATTCAACAGCCACAGGCTACCCAGGGATATGCAGTGACTGACTTGGGAATTCAAACCTCTGATATACTGTCCAGCGCCTGACCCCTCTAACAAAAGGTCCCAGAGTAGAGAGTTGCCTTCAAGTGCAAAGAACACATTTATCTCAATAACTCAAATTCAAAAGACTTTCTTCTTTACTTAAAATTAGTTTTTCTTTTTTCTGGATCCTGTTTTATAAATATATCTTGTTATAATCATTACTGTACTGACTAAAAAGCATTATCTACTATGTTCTAGTACTTTTATAATCTACTTATTTTCTAGTAGAGCAAATATATTTAAAAATATATAAAGTAGAAGATGATATTTTAATGAAGACTTCAGTGAGTAAGGTGGCAGGTTGTGATACTTGTCCAGAGAGACTTCAAAACATGTGTGTTTTCTTAGCACCAACAGTAGTTATTCCACTCTGACATATTATATTTTTTAGTTCACACCTGCTAGTAGAATTTCAGTCCTATAGACTTCATAATTTGTGTCCATAGTCATATCTCCAGTGCCTAGAATCATGTCTGGCATGAAGTAAACCCACAATACTCAAGAGAAATCGTGTGTGAAGTACTAAGAAGGTCTTACAGAGTTGTTTTTTAAAAAGAGTGTTTATTCATATGGAAATCCAGGAATATTTCATGAACTAGACTTTGAAAGTTGGCTTTTATATTCAGAGAATGGTGAAATGAGTCATTATTTTCAAGCAAATAAAGGAGAGCCAAAAATTAACTAAAGTTCAGTTTGATGAATGCAAAGGAGAGGAAAGAAGATGGAAAGGAGGAGATAAGAGCTAAAAGGGTGAATGAACATTCAGGGTCATGTGAAAGACGCTGGACATTACTCATGTAGAGATTGTCAGTTACTATATGAGGTAGAATTCAGCGGCAGTCAGATGTCGGCAGTGGGGCAGTGAGGCAGAGTCAACGGTAAGTTTCTGAGTCATTACAAATTCAGGATCTCATTAATATCTTATTCATCTCAAGTGCAAAACAACTCCACTCAGTATAGTTAGGCAACTAGTATCACAGCTTGTATTTTTATGATGCTCTTATGCTATTGTTCTGATGAATGGCATTTTTGTTATGCTTGAATTTTAGGAGGCTGGAATTCAAGAACATACATGATGTAGAACTGAAACCAGAAAAATAAGAAATCCAGAGCTGTCCTTAAAGACAATACAAAGTTGTGACCTGCAGTTCTGCAGGGAAGATGCACTCTTTAGACAAGTTATTACTGTCAATAATTTCTCTTTGTCATTATAGTATTGAAAGTCATTTTAAAATGGTTTAAGACTATAAAGATGAAATAATTTTTGCCTAAATAAAAAGAATACTGTAAATACTTCAGCTTCTGGTAGTGGGAGCAGAGAGAGAGACTGAAAGCACATCATTATTGCCATCCTATTTTTTCACTCAAATGAACACGATTATACTTAAATAAAAACAATAAATAGAAAATAGTCTCTTCTTTAGTATAAAAATTAAATGCACTATAGTCTACAGTGACTCAATAAGTGCAGCAAACAAATAGAAAGATGCCATAAAGTACTTAATCAAATATTCTCTATTTTTTACCTAAATACCCCCCTCATCTATTTCCTATTTCACTTCCCTCAGTCATTCCAAACCTAACCTAAGAGATAAAGTAAGGACTATAAAATCTGGATAAGGGGAAGAGACTGGCACACTTTTATGATGGCCTTTTTGGTCACTACCAGGCCACCCCATCATCTGGGGCCCTAGTTATGGAATTCTTGGATTCCCACATAGATATGATGGGCTTAGACCTCTAACAGATCCCTCTCACCACCATCACTGGTCATCTCTATCAGGAACAGCATCATAAACCCTCTTCTCGGCCTCTACAGGACCTTGCCCTCAATGTAAAACAACAATGGTAGAAACTGCCCCACTCAGGGCGGGTGGTGGCACACCCGGTTAAGCACACATAGTATAAAGTGCAAGGACCCACACCAGGATCCAGGTTCAAGCCCCTGGTTCCCCACCTGTGTGTGTGTGTGTGGGGGGGTCGCTTCACAAGCGGTGAAGCAGGTCTGCAGGTGTCTTTCTCTCCCCCTCTCTGTCTTGCCCTCCTCTCTCACTTTCTCTCTGTCCTATCCAAAAAATTGAAAAAATAGCCAAAGGAGCAGAGGATTTATAGTGCAGGGATCAAGCCTCAGCAATAACCCTGGTGGCAAAAAAAGAAGAAGAAGGAGGAGGAAGAGGAGGAGGAGTAGGAGGAGGAGGAGGAGGAGGAGAAGAAGAAGAAGAAAAGAAAAAAGAAAAAGAAAAAGAAACTGCCCCACACACCAAAAGGAAGCTAGGTCAACATTCTTTGCCACTGGAGAAAAGAATGGTCTTGAAATGAGTGCAGCTTAGAATGTTCCTAGCTATGACTATGGAATATGAGCTCAGAAAGACAAGGATGCAGAGGCTACACAGGCTCCTGTGCTATTTGTGAACAGACATGGGCCCTGGTCGGATAGATGGGGTTCACAGTTAACAGTATCTTCCCATATTTGGGAACTACTCTCTGCCCTGATACAGCTATTTGGTACTATTCCCAACTCTGACACAATCCTCCCAGACAATGCTTTTAGCCCATTACATTAGCTGTCCGGCCCAGGCAAAAATTTGTAATGTCACTGGCCTATCAGAATATAGCTAAAATAGGCTACCTATCTTCTTCCCACATGAAGACCCATATTTCATCTACTATACTATACTCTTACCTTTAGGTTCCTGATTATTAAACAAATTTTTGTTCTTCATATCTTAATGCTTTCTATCCACCAAGTTGCAGAGGCTACCATGACTCCAACCTGATTTCCCTGGGCAGATGCTCTCACCAAGGTGTCCTAGAACCCCACGTCTCTAGAGCCCTGCCCCTCTAGGGAAAGACAGAAACAGGCTGGGGGTATGGATCGACCTGTCAACACCCATGTCCACCAAAGAAACCAGACCTCCCATCTTCTGCACCCCATAAGGAGCTTTGTTCCATACTCTCAGAGGGATAAATAATAGGGAAACTTCTAACGGAGGGGATAGGATACGAAACTCTGGTGGTGGGAATGGTATGGAATTGTACCCTTTTTTTTTTTTTGAGTGTTCAGTAAATGTTTAATTAATGAATGAAAACAGAAGTATATCAGATCCTATGACCTTCCATTTTCACATACAATGAGGAAAAGATAAAATTACATTTACTGAATTATTATTGAATATCTGCTACATACCAGGCAAAAGGAACAGAAACATATTGTTCAGTTACTTTTAACTCCTTCAGTAATACATGAGTTCTCTCTCATCATATAAAAGGTCCATTCTGCTAATTTAATATCCTTTTAATCTTTGGCTAATCTTTATGTACAGTTTTCTGAACTGTACTTTCAAATGATGCATAGTGATTTAGACCATTTATTATTCCAAAGAACGTTTGAAAGACTATAGGAAATGCCATTAATTTTGTCTGTTTGACAAAGTGTCACTTAATAAAGTATAACTCTTCCTCTTGGTGGTAGTGGAACAGTGTGATGCTTGACTGCCAGATGACCATTTTTAGAAAAAGCCAAAGCAGCAGGATATAAAATGTCACATACTATGCTAACATGTGAACTTCTCAGAACACAATTTTCCTGGCTTATATTACCTGAATGTAAAGCATTAGTTACAAAGAGCTCGTAATTATAGTTGAAAAAATGGGAGTGCTGTCAATGATGCATATGTGTTCAAAGATTCATGTTGAACCTTGAAGCAGCTTCTGAGATAGTATTTGCCAACATTCCATTGAAGCCAGCTGTCGTTCTTAAGAACGCTGATTTATTGAAAGATCTGTTCGGAGGGATGCATCATAAGTGGTGAAGCAGGTCTGCAAGTGTCTATCTTTTTTCCTTTTCTCATTTTCTCTCTGTTCTATCCAATAAAAATGGAAAAAATGACTTCCAGGAGCAGTGGATTCATAGTGCCAATACTGAGACCCAGTGATAATCCTTTTTTCTATAAGACCTTCAAATTTCTTTTCTATGAATTCAGTGACTATTGGTCTTCTGTGTTTTGCACCTCCTGAAGAAAGACTGCGCTGGTCACGTGTGCATGTTGCTATCTTGAGATCCTTTCATGCTTCCTTGGGTCCCACCGGCCCCACACCCACACTCAGGTCAGACTCGGCCGCACATCTCAGTACAGCCATCTTCGGAATTGTACCCTTCTTATCCCACAATCTTGCTGCTCATTATTAAATCACTAATAAAATTTTAAAATTTTTAAATAAATAAATAAAAAGAAAATTAAGTGCACTAACGAACTAACATGTTAGCAAATAAATGAATATGAATAACAAATTACTTATGGATATATTTTTACACAACCATGTTTTCCATTGCATACACTGGACTTTCCATAAAAAGGAAAGTAAAAGAAAAAGGCAGCTACTAGATAGGCTTTCAGGTGTCTATTCCATATTTAGAAAATTGTCTTTTGGCATGTCTTTTATAGCCTCGACTTTCTCTAAGATTTGTTTAATTTATGAGAGAAAGTGGCGAGGTACCTTCTGGCCATGTGCAATGACAGAATCAAACCTAGGACCTCTCATTCGCAAAGCATGTCCTCTCCTTCTAAGCCACCTCTCCAGATGATTCAAGTTTTTGATTTGCAGAAAGAAAATCTGGTCACTCTTAAGCTAGCAATGTATTAGTACACCACAATACAAATGCACAGGGATCCAACTTGAATCTTAAGAATATGAAATGCTTCATCAAATGTTACTGGTTTATTGCGCAACTTCAACTCCACAGGGAGCAAACCAGAAATGGCGTTATTTTTCTCCTATCATGCCCCCTGCTGAGCAATGTTGAATCTCCTTTCCCTGCTGAGTAGAGATCCCTTAATGATACTCTGGACAGATGCTGTAACTTCCTTGGTCACTGCTTGATATTAAAAAGCTCAGTCAAGCCCAGTTGAAGATGTCAACCTTATACCCCAAGTAAAGTTTTTCCTGTCCTCCTGCTGACTAGATGGTCACTGAAAGGACCTGAATTGGAAAAAAGGAAAAGTCTGTCTGCTCTTTCTGTATTTCTCCCCTTTTCACCTCAGAGATAAGGTGGTAGGAGAGAAACTGATAACAGTTCTGGAAAACAACCTCTTCTCCCGATTGTTGGAGTGGGCAAGGAAGAATCAGGGGCAGGGAATCTAGAGTAATTACCTTGTCTATCTTTTTTTGTTTGTTAATTTGTTATTAGTGATTTAATATTGATTTACAAAATATAAGATAATAGGGGTGCAATTCCATACTTTTCCCACCACCAGAGTTCTGTGTCCCCATTCTCTCCACTGGAAACTGTTCTCCAAAGATCACAGATAAGGACAATGGACTGACTGTTATTTCTTTTTAAAAAAAAAAAAATTTATCTTTATTTATTGGATAGAGACACTCAGAAATTGAGAGGGAAGGGGGTGATAGAGAGGGAGAGAGACACCTGCAGCCCTGCTTCACCATTTGTGAAGCTTTCATCCTGCAGGCGGGGACCGGGGGCTCGAACCTGAGTCCTTGTGCACTGTAACATATACACTCAACCAGGTGCACCACCACCTGGCCCCAGGCTGACTGTTATTTCTCTGTCTATATTTGTATATATTTGCCCTTTTTTTTTTTTTTTTGATTTTGCCTTCTTTACCTAAGTCACACTTCTGAGTGTCCTCTCTAACTCCCCACCCCTTTCTTTCTTCTCTCTAGGTCCTGATGGAATAATTGGAATAACTGGAGTTCAGAGCCACCAGTCATATTCACCTAACATTTTAAAAATTTTATTAGTGACATAATATTGATTTACAAAATTTTAAGGTAACAGGGGTATAATTCCACACCATTTCCATCCCAAGTTCTGTATCCCCATTCCCTCCATTGGAAGCTACAGTAGGTCTCACAAGGTTGCAGGTTTGGGTTGACTATTATTTCTATAACTATGTGTCTACATTTTTATATATTTGCCCCATTTTTTTCCCTATGATCCTGCTTTCTCTTACTTTCCAAGTCACACCTACACCTATTACTACTTCAGAATGTCCTTCATTTCTTCCTCTTCTTTCCCCAGATCCTGATGGAGTTGAAGTTCAGAGCCCTCTGGCCATCTTTCCCTATCATTTCTCTCCTCTGGGAGTATGGACCAAAGTTCTTTTTGGTCTTCCTCTAACACTTACCCATCTGGGAGTATACACCAGAATTCTTTATTGGGTCTAGAAGGCGGAAGTTATGATTTCTGTAATTGCTTTTCTCTGGTCATGGGTGTTGGCAGGCTGACCCATACCCCCAGCCTGTTTCTATCTCTCCTTAGTGGGGTAGGGCTTTGGAGAGGTGAGGTTTCAGGACATACTGCTGAAGTCATCTACCCAGGAAGTTCAGGATGAAATTGTAGTAGCATCCACAACTGGTGGCAGAAATGCAGTAAGATATAAAGCAGGTCAAAATATTTAGTAAACAGGAACCACAAGGTAGGAATATAGCAGACAGGAATAAGGATTTCAGGGTGAATAGAAGCTAGGAAGTCTATTATAGGTGTGTTCCTAGGGGCTCATGACTGGGAATTTTTGCTGGAGCTTGATAGCTAACCTACAGGTGGACTAAAAATATTGTCTGGGAAGATAATGTTAGAGTTGAGAATAGGACTATAAAGCTGGATCAGGGCAGAGAGTAGCTAGAAAACTTGAAGAAAATATATACATACAAGTAATTATTTACCATGTCCATCTGATCCAGGGCCCATATATACTCATCTTTAGCACAGGAGCATGTATAAGCTCCTATCAATATGTGTTCACAGTCCATGGCCACAGCTGGGAACATTCTTTTTTTTTTTTTTTTTTTTAATTTCTTTATTGGGGAATTAATGTTTTACATTCAACAGTAAATACAATAGTTTGTACATGCATAACATTGCCCAGTTTCCCATTTAACAATACAACCCCCACTATGTCATTGATCATCCTTCATGGACCTGTATTCTCCCCACCCACCCACCCCAGAATCTTTTACTTTGGTGCGATATGCCAATTCCATAGCTGGGAACATTGTAAGCTACACTCATTTCAGGACCAGTCTTCCTCGAGTGGTAGAGTAGGATGACTCAGCCTCCCTTTATAGAACGGGATAGTCCTTACCATTGCTAGTTCATAGTGAGGGTATGGTCCTGAAGAAAAAAAAAAAGAGTGCTTATAATGATGTTCCTGATGGAAGTGACCAATGATGGTGGGGAGAGGGATCTATTAGAGGTCTAGGTCCATTGAATCTATGGGGGAATCCAAAGGCTCCAGCCAGATCAGCAGCCACTTAATCCACAGAAAATATAGACATTTTTGCCATGTTAAGGGGAAGACTTCTGACTGTGCCACCACTGTTTCCATTTGTCTCTCACTCTTTAGTCTTGCACAAGAGGGGCAGGTCAATAGGTCTACTGTTAAAGCAAACAACCTGAAATGAACGAGCAGTCCTGATTCTATGTGCAGCTTTCTAGAAATTCCTCTTTCTTGGCTTCTTGGATGAAGTGTGAGTGCAGCAGGCTCTCTCCAGACTAACACCTCAAGCTGAAGTAGGAGCATGTGGATCAAAACAGGCAGGAAGAGCAGTGGCTATGCTTCCCTCTTCATATACCTTGAAGGTGTCACTATTAATGATTCTCATTATAATGAAATTTCATTTCAATACAATCTTGAAAATTTCATTTCAGTACAATTGCTGGGAAATTGTGCGATGCAGTCACATCTGCCATATTGTCCCCTCAGGCTATTGCTAGTTCCCATGAGAGTTGGGACATTCTCGAATGCCCTCAGGACATTGTCTATATCCCCGTGATATATGGAGTGCTTTGGTCACTCCTCCCCCCTCCCATTCTCAGGAGAGTTATCATCCTATCCTGGAGTGCTATGGTTACTCCTCCCCCTTCCCATTCTCGTGAGAGCTACTCCTATAAAAACCCTTCGATTTCCGCACTTCACTCTTGTCAGCACTTCACTCCGGTGTTCAAACGCAGGAAAGGTTACTGCGTGAGGCAGCCATTTTCGCTACCTCCACATGGCCCAACCTGCTTTTCTAGCACCCAACTCTGAGGTGCCAGCGCAAATAAAGATTTGTGTTCCCACTTCGCTCCAGACCTCCTCTCTCTCATCTCTGCGGCCTGCACTCAACAACATACAATAATGAGTGCCTTTCTACCTCCAGATTTTGACTCCCTTGTCACCAATTCTAAGCAAGTAAGAAAATATCATGCAATATACTGCTATGTTAATGAATAAGCAAAAGGCCATGTAACCCCGTGATGTTATATGGCATAGGGAAATATATTGCTGTAGCACACAGTTTCTTGAAATTTATGTAAAATGTTGGGTAAATAGCAGGTCTCAGCTGTCCCCTTACCTACTTGGCTTATTTTGTTTTATTCCCTCATCAGTCGGTCCAACGACTTCTACATTCATATGAGGGAGCCTGAGATTTTGCTGATGCTCTAATATCTCAAGGAGGACATCACATTGCATAGTATTTCACTGAAAACTCACAATTAGACAAACCTCTTCCAACAAGTACCTTTTAACTATACCCCTAGCAGAGTTCTTCCTCTTTGGGCTTCTGATGCTCAACCCAGATTGGCTTCATGGGCATGCAAACCAATCCGTGAAGTCAAGCAGATCCAAGCCCTTAGTAAAATGTCTTATTGTCACCATCTTTTTTTTTTTAATTTTTTTAAAAAATATTTATTTATTTATTCCCTTTTGTTGCCCTTGTTGTTTTATTGTTGTAGTTATTATTGTTGTCGTTGGATAGGACAGAAATGGAGAGAGGAGGGGAAGACAGAGAGGAGGAGAGAAAGATAGACACCTGCAGACCTGCTTCACCACCTGTGAAGCGACTCCCCTGCAGGTGGGGAGCCGGGGTTTGAACCAGGATCCTTATGCCGGTCCTTGTGCTTTGCGCCACCTGAACTTAACCCGCTGCGCTACAGCCCGACTCCCTATTGTCACCATCTTAAAGAGCTTAATTGTTTTTGAATGAGGTTCCTCACATGATCATTACACACTAACTCCCCTGATACCTGAAAAGTCAGTCCTGCTGGATTCTCTGTCCATGCTCACAACATTTAATTCCTGCCCATACTTGTTAGTCAGAGTACATCCTGTTTTCTACATAACATCAAAAAGCCAGTCTGTCACAGGACTGAGACGTCTCTTACATACTAAAATGGGCAGAAAACATGACTACATGATACAGGAAAAGTGGTCAAATGCAAATTTATTTCTGCATCTCATTTCCTCCTTTTATAATGTAAGGAACATAATAAGGAGTATATTGAAATCTCCTAATCTTAGAAGGAAACTTGGCTAGATGCCATGAACTTTACTACTGCTCTGAAGTGATATCAGGCCTTTGGCTCTGAGACAGAAATACACAGTCTTCTTTATAATAAACACTTCAACCCGTATTCAGTCATTTATTTTCTACTGTCTCTCTGTGAGACCTGAGTTCAAGGACAAGAGTATGGTCAATTTCTTTTTCCAACCTCATCTGTTTCCTTACTGTCTAGTTTGCCCCTCACACCAGGTGTTATCTCAAAATACTTCTATCCTGCTGCTCTCAAACTCTAATTTTTTGGTCTGAGTCAAGTGTCCATTTATTTTTTTTCTCTCAAGCACATGGAACCCATTTTCTCATCACACTGAAGTATCTCTCCTGTAAAAACTGAGAGGCATAGTAATCCTCAACACCTGGGCACAAAGAGGGACATTCACAGCACCATTGCAAATCTTAACCTTTTATAGTTTCCAAGTAGACAAGTATTGAGGAAAGTGGAACAGCATTCCAACCATTCCCTTCAAAATTTTGCACATAGTGACTTTAATTTGGAATTTTATGTCTATTAGGTAGATATTGCCATTTCACTTAAAACTACACTTTTTATTTGCAATAAAGTTTTCTCTTAATGTTGCACATATATGACATTCTTCTAGGGAGTGTTCAAACTTCCTGGGTAAGTCCTCACTGGAGGACTGTGATCCCATAAATTTTAAGAATCATCACAATAGAAGTGTTTACAAGGAGCTTTGCAGTTGCACACCAGGTGAATGCACATGTTACAGTGCACGAGGATCTGGGTTTAAGGCCCCTCTCCACCTGCAGGAGGAAAGCTTGATGAGCAGTGAAGCAGTGCTGCAGGTGCCTCTCTATCTCTCTCCCTATCTCCCCCTTCCCTTTCAATTTATCTCTATTTCTACCCCAATAAATAAATAAATTAAAATATTTTAAGGGGAAGTTTTTGTTTGTAGAATTATTTTTAATTACTATCTAATTCAATTTATAAGTAAATTTTGTTATCTGATATCCATCCCCATAGCTCTCATCACAAATTCTCACCCATCCCAGTGGGTAAACTTAAAGCCATTTAAGTGCTAAGACCACAATGCCTAAATGGTATGAATCATTCAAGTAGCTTAGCCAGTTTTCCTCTAAATAATGGCCTTTAGAGTAGCATAATGTACAAGTCATACCCCTTCATCTGTCTTCCAACATTTTCCTTCCCCAAGTACATTCCATGAAGACCAGTCAGCATATAAAAGTGAGCATATCCCACAATGACCTTGGGTCCATACTCCCACAGGGTTAAAGAATAGGAAAGCTATCAGGGGAGGGGATGGGATACGGAGTTCTGGTGGTGGGAATTGTGTGGAGTTGCACCCCTCTTATCCTATGGTTTTGTCAGTGTTTCCTTTTTATAAATAAATAAAAATAAATTTAGGGGCCAGGTGGTGGCACACCTGGTTGAGTGCACACGTTACAGTGCACAAGGACCCGGGTTCAAGCCCCTGGTCCCCACCTGCAAGAGGAAAGCTTCACGAGTGGTGGAGTAGGGCTGCAGGTGTCTCTCTGTCTCTCCCTCTTTCCATCGTCCTCCTCCCTCTCAATCTCTGGCTGTCTCTTTCAATAAATAAATAAAGATAAAAATATTTTTTAAAATAATAAATAAATTTTAAAAATGAGCAGAGCATGGAGACTTAAGAGTAAAGATGGGGATCTGACAATATTATCCTCAATGGTTTGAATAGAAAGAGAAATTCCATGTAATCTCAGTTGCACAGTTTATATATCCTACCATGACAATGACCTTAGAAGTACAAAATGAAAATTCAGTGTGTTGACTCTGGAACCAATTCTTCACAATAGTGAAAGCTTAGTGCTCTCCTAACTATGACCAACAAAAATGAAATAGGAAAGGAGGTGAGAACACTGGCTTCATGTATGGGCTTCTTTTCTCTTAATTTCTCTTTCTTCCTTTCTTTCTTCCCTCCTTTCTTTCTCTCTTTCTTCCCTTCTTTCTTTGTCTCTTTCTTCCTTTCTTTCTTCATCTCACTCTGTATAACGTCATGTGGCACTCTTCTTTTGAAATAATCCTACCGTTTAATAAACATATCAAAATATATATATTAATCCCTAAAAATATATACTTTTGTATTTCTCTACTTTCATTCATGCTAAGATCTTCATCTCCTATCTATCAAAATCCTCCAAGATACAGGTCAAATTAGGATGGAACTGCATGTTAAAAAAAAAACCAACTAAATAATAGTGTGTTAGTCTAGAGGAACTTAACTTTTTTTTTTCCTCCAGGGTTATTTCTGGGCTCAGTGCCTGCACCATGAATCCACTGCTCCTGGAGGCCATTTTTTTCCCCTTTTATTGCCCTTGTTATTGTAGCCTCGTTGTGGTTATTATTATTATTACCATTGTTGATGTTGTTCGTTGTTAGATAGGACAGAAAGAAATGGAGAGAGGAGGGGAAGACAGAGAGAGGGGGAGAGAAAGATAGATACCTGCAGACCTGCTTCACCGCCTGTGAAGCGACTCCCCTGCAGGTGGGGAGCCAGGGGCTCAAACCGGAATCCTTATGTGGGTCCTTGCACTGCCCGACCCCCTAAAGTTACTTACTTTTTTATTAATTTCTTTATTGGGGTATTAATGTTTTACATTTCATAGTAAATACAATAGTTTGTACATGCATAACATTTCCTAGATTTACATTTAACAATGCAACTCCCACTAGGTCCTACGTCATCCTTTTTGGACCTGTATTCTCCCCACCCGAGTCTTTTACTTTAGTGCAATACACCAACTCCAGTTCAGGTTCTACTTGTAAGAGGAACTTACTTTCACCTGCTATAAAAACATTTGAAAGGAAGGAGTTCTGGGCTGATAAAGGAATTACAATCATGAAGGATTTAAATTTCTGCCACACCATCTTATGCACATTGTCCCTTCCAAACCATCATATCTCCTCTCAGGTAGCAAACGTAAAGGGGCAAGACAACGGGGTGGTCTTTTTCCAAAGGACCTCTTTAAAGATAACCATTTAACAACTCGCTGGGCCAAAGAGACAGCTTACCAAGTAGGGCACATACTTTGTTAATCATAGGCTGAGGTCTGAATCCCACCATGATACAGAAGGGGTTATGGCAACAAAGGAAGCTCTGATACTATGGTGTCTATCGATCTAAGTGAAAAAGCTGGGTTGCATTGGATCAACCTTCTCGTGGTGCATCCCGTGAGTACCCATTCATTGGGGAAACTGACAATCCTTCCTAGCCGACTGAATCCACATGGATCCCAGTCACTTTCAAAGCCAGCAACAAGCAGCTCCTGACAGCTTTCAACCTGACCTGTTGACTGGCTACGGAAGAAGGGCAAACGTTAGAAGAAGAAGAAGTGAAAAAGCTGCTTAAAAAATCATGGCTTTACTAGGGCACCAAACTAAATACCCTGGGGTGAGGGTGAGGGTGGATATTCAGCTTGCCCGGGAGTCAGGGTTGAGGGGGTGGGTGGGATGAGGCACAGTCTTTTGGTGGTGGGAATGGTGTTTATGTACATTCCTATTAATCTGTAGTCATATAAATCACTAATTAATATGAGAGGGGAAAACTGATTGTATGTCTCAAACTTTTTAAAGCACAGACTGAGTCTTTATAATACATAGGCTGAGTCTTTGATATGTTGACTCTTTCAAAAGCCTAGACCAGGGAGAACAGAAGCAACTGGTGGGTGGCACAGCTATAACAAATAATGTCAAAGGACATAAATTATGGTGATGTTTGGTATTATACAGCAAATCCTAACAAAGGGACTTTTCAAAGTTAACCCAATTACCAAACAATGTGATTATACAATAACTATCTACTGTCTTCTTGAACCCTAAGACAGCGGGAACCTCACATTTCCACTATAGAGCCTATATTTCCCCCAGTCCTGGAACCTTAGGATTGGGCCCACTTTCCTGCATGCTTCTCTCAACTCATATCAAATAATATTGCATCTGCTGATCCCAAGCTAATCAATGCAGTGAGTGCCACCTCAGCATAATTCACTTCAGACTGTATCCAGAGACATCAGGAGTGGAATGTCAACCCTTCAGCCTCATTACTCAGGTGAGACCTTTCCTTTCACAGTTTTCTTTAATTTCATTCCAGGCAGTTTACTTCCTAACAAAGTCCCAAAACCTAGATAGAGACCAGGTCCCCTGAGATAGAGCATATGTTCACATGTATCCATAAACTAGGGCAAAATATATACCTGAAAGCAAAAGTACACAATAGTCTACAGTGATTACCCCCCAACACTTCATCTGCACTATTCCAGCCTTTAGGTCCATAACTGTTCAACAATTTGTTTGGCTTTGTATGTTAACTCTCTTTTCAGCCACCAGGTTCCAGATGCCAGCATGATGCCAACCAGACTTCCCTGGACAGAAGACCCCACCAATGTGTCCTGGAGCTCTGCTTCCCCAGAGACCCACCCTACTGGGGAAATAGAGAGGCAGACTGGGAGTATGGATCGACCAGTCAATGCCTATGTTCAGCAGGGAAGCAATTACAGAAGCCAGACCTTCCACCTTCTGCATCCCACAATGACCATGGGTCCATATTCCCAGAGGGATAAAGAATAGGAAAGCTATCAGGGGAGAGGATGGGATACGGAGATCTGGTGGTGGGAATTGTGTAGAGTTGTAACCCTCTTATCCTATGGTTTTGTTAATGTCTCCATTTTTAAATAAATTTAAAAAAAATTTAAAAATCATGGCTTTGCAACCATAAAACCATGATTCCACAGGAAAATACACACACACACACAAACACATTAATAAAAAACTTTCTCTATCCTGTCATGTCAAATGTGAAACAAGAAGACAAATAGACAAATCTGCCTGGTCTCTATAAGCCCACATAACATAAATAACATATTTTAACATGTGTGCTTAACCAGGTGTGCCACCACCCAGCCTCCAAATAACATATTTTAATATTTTTCTTTCACTGGACTATAATTATTCTTTTTGTTTATTTGTTTGCTTTTTTAGTTGTTTCACTATGAGAAGTGATTGTGAATGAGACATTGTTATTTTTATTTCACTTTAGTTCACTATTTACTTCTAGAAATGCCACAAATTTTTTTCTTTATTGAGGGATTAATGGTTTGTTGTCAACAATAAAATACAGTAGTTTATACCTGTGTAACATTTCTCAGTTTTCCACATAACAATTCAACGTCCCCACTAGGTCCTCCACTGCCATCATTCCAGAACCTGAGCCCTTCCCTAACCCCAGAGTCTTATTTATTTATTTCTTTATTTTTAATAATTTTTTAAAGTTTTCCCTTTATTGAGGGATTAATGTTTTACAGTTGCCAGTAAATTCAATAGTGTGTACATGCATAACATTTCCCAGTTTTCCACATAACAATACAACCCCCACTAGGTCCTCTGTCATCCTTTTCCAGGACCTGTACTCTTCCCTCACCCACCCCAGAGTCTTCTACTTTTGTGCAGTACACTAACTCCAGTCCAGGTTCTTCTTAGTGTTTTCTCTTCTAATCTTGTTTTTCAGCTTCTGCCTGTAAATGAGACCATCCCATATGCATCCTTTTGTTTCTGACTTATTTAACTTAACATGATTTCTTCAAGCTCCATCCAAGATGGGCTGAAACCAATGAAATCACCAATTTTAATATCTGAGTAGTATTCCATGTTGTATATATACTACAATTTACTCAGTCACTCATCTGTTGTTGGACACCAACCAAGAGTTTTTTACTTTGATTCAGTAATTTTCTAACTTATTATTATTATTAGTGATTCAATAATGATCAACAAGATTGCGACAAATTTTTATATGTTGACATTGGATTCTACCAATTTTCTGTATCATTTATTATTTTGAGTAGTTTTGAGGGGGACTTTCTAAGGTTTTCTATGTATTTTATCACACCACCTGCAAAAAGTCATAGTTTCACTTGTTTTGTAGATTGTATTATTTGAGTTCTCTTTCTTGCCTAATTGTTCTGATTAAGACTTCCAATGTTGTTTTGGCTTGGTTTGGTTGTTTGTTTTTTCTTTTTTAATTATTTATTTATTTATAAAAAGGAAACACTGACAAAATCATAGGATAAGAGGGGTACAACTCCATACAATTCCTACCACTAGAACTCTGTATCCCATCCCCTCCCCTGATAGCTTTCCTATTCTTTAACCCTCTGGGAGTATGGACCCAGGGGCATTGTGGGATGCAGAAAGTGGAAGGTCTCGCTTCTGTAATTGCTTCCCTGCTGAACATAGGTTGATCCATACTCCCAGCCTGTCTCTCTCTTTCCCTAGTAGGACAGGGTTCTGGGGAATCAGAGCTCCGGGACACATTGGTGGGATTGTCTGTCCAGGGAAGCCTGGTCAGCATCATGCTAGCATCTGGAACCTGGTGGCTAAAAATAGAGTTAACATATAAAGCCAAACAAGTTGTTGAGTAATCATGAACCTAAAAACTGGAATAGTGCAGATCAAGAGTTGGGGGTAGAGGGGGGTCTCCATTCTGTAGATAGCTAGTAGGCATATTTTAGTTATATTCCAAAGGGCCTGTGGCTATACTAGCTTTTTTTTTTTCCCTGAGCCTAAAATCTGATATGCAGGTGGATCCTAGTTATTGTCTGAGGAGATGATGTCATGGCTGGAAAAAGGACCAGAAAGCTGGGTCAGGGAAGAGAGTAGCTCCCATATATGGGAAAGGTATTTAAATACTGTTGATTGTTAAACCTCATTGATTTGATGTGATCTGGGGCCCATATTCATCTTAGAAGCCTATGTGACCTATGTATCCCTGTAGATCCGAGCTCACATTCTATGGTCATCAGTAGGAACATTCCAAGCTGCCCCAATATCAGAACCCATCTTCCTCAGGTGTAGCATAGAGTATGTAGTTCATGCTCCTTTCAGAGGATGGAACATTCTCTACCATTGTTGATCCATGTTGAGGGCAAGGTTCTATGGGGGTCCACAAAGGGGTCTGTTTTGTTGTTCCTGATATAGATGACTGGTAACAATAGAGAGAGGGATTTATTCAAGGTCTAGGCCCATCTTGTCTGTTTTGGAATCTCAGGACTCCCCCAATAGAGCCCCAGCTGATGGGGTGGCCTGATAGTGACTAAAGAATCATAGTATGCCAGTCTCTTGCCCTTATTCAGCTTTTGCAGTCCTTGCTTTGATAGGATAGCTTGGGAGCGAGTGAGGGAAGTATAATAGGAAATAGGTGAGGAGGGTATATAAGTAAACACTATTTCATTATGAACTTCATACTGACTCACTGTAGACTATTGTGTACTTTTTCTTTCAGGTATATATTTTGCCCTAAATTATGGATACATGTGAATATATGCCCTATCTCATGGGACCTGTTCTATATCTAGGTTTTGGGACTTTGTCAAGAAGTGAACCACCTGGAATGGAATTAGAGAATCCTATGAAAGGAAAGGTCTCACCCAAATAATGAAGCTGCAGGGTTGATATTCTATGCCATGTTTGTTTTTTCTACAAGGGAACATTAATGAAGTTTGGTGTACAACCAATCCACAACTCCTAGTGGCCATTTTTTCCCTTTTTCTTTCTTTTATGATAAAGACAGAGAAAAATGACGGTGAGAATGAGGAGAGAGACACTTGCAGCACTGCTCCATCACTCGTGAAACTTTCTCCTGCAGATAGGGACCAAGCTGTTGAATCCATGGCCTTGCTCATGGTAACATGTCCACTCCACCAGGTATGCCTTGCTCATGATAATATGTGCACTCTGCAAGGTTTGCCACTACCTGGTCCCTCCAGCTAGTGGTGATGGTAGGCATCTTTGTCTTGTTTCTCATCTTCAGGAAGAAAGTTTCAGGTTTGCTATACAATGCCTACATTGTATTGAGGGTTGCTCCTTCTATTTCCAGTTTATTGAGTTGTTAAAATTATAAATGGGTATAGAATTTTGTCAAATGCTTTTTCAGCATATGATCATGTGATTATAACATTTCCTTTTGTCTAATTAATTTGTGTATGTTGAAGCATTCCTGCATCCCTTGAATGAATTCCACTGGATTGAAATATATGATTCTGTTTATCAATATTCTGTTAATATTTGAATTTATATCTATTAGAGATATGGGTCTATAGTTTTTCACTTGTTCTTTTGTGCTATCCTAGTATAGTTTGGAAAGTCAGCATAATTTTGGCCTATTAAATTGTGTTTGGGAGCATTATTCCTGCCCCTTCAATTTTTTAGAAGAGTTTGAGGAAGATATATATTATATCTTCTTTGAAAGTATGGTAGAATTCATTCATGAAACCACTTAGTCCTGGGCTTTTTTATTAGGAAGATTTTTGATTACTTCTTCAGTTTGTGTATTTGTGACTGGTCTGTTCAATTTATCTATTTATTCTTGGTTCAGTCTGGTATGATTCTGAAAATTTGTCCATTTTAGGCTGTCCAATTTGTTTTTATAGAAAAGTATAGTAATCATTTGGTGATTCCTTGTATTTCTGTAATGTCTGCTGTATTTTTTTTTGCTTTAATTTCTGATTCTTGTTTTCCTTTATTTACCCTTTTTTAAAAATTTAGATAGGAATTCCCTTGTGCTTGTGTATTTATTTTATTTTTTTTGATTGTATATATTTATTAATGATAAAGACAGGAGGAGAGAGAAAGAGCTAGACATCACTCTGGTACATGTGTTGCCAGAGACTGAACTCAGGACCTCATGCTTGAGAGTCTAATGCTTTACCCACTGCACCATCTCCTGGACTGCCAGGCTAGCATGGGGGTGCCTCTTCCTGGGCACATACTCTCTTCATACTCTTTCATACTCTCTTTCATACTCTCTTCATACTCTCTTCATACTCTCTTTCTGGGCACATACTCTCTTCCTGGGCATGGGTTGGAAAGAACTCAACCAGAGCCAGCCTGGGATGCTACTCACTCAACGACACAGGAACGATGACTCATGAACTCGTGGTGGAGTGGCAATGCAATGTCTTTATTGATCAATGCTTTTAAAAGGTAGACCCAGAAGTGGCAAGTCGGAAATGGAAATGGCTAGGAAGGAGGTGGAGAAAGGCAAAAGTGGGCTGGAAAGGTAGGAACTTCCTTAGCAACTGTTGTGAGGATTTTAACTGGTAGGATTAATATTACCCTGCAGGCAGGGAGGGTCTCAAGGTAGAAAGAAGACAGATCAAAGGAATGGGATGGGTGGGGAATCTCTCAGGCAAAACAATGATTATGTAGATAGGCCATATTATCAGGAATGCAGGGTGCTTTGTGAGGCTCCTCACAATTACCCAACACTGGACCATACCTTTCTTTTCCTTTTATTTTCTTTTTCTGACACCAGGGATATGGCTGAGGCTCAAAGGACTGTACAACCAATCCACCTCTCCTGGTGGTCATTTTTTTTCCTTTTTTCTTCTTTTGTTGATAGAGACAGAAATTGAAAGGAAAGGTAGAGATAGTAAAGAGAGGGAGAAAAAGATAGAGGTACATGCAGCACTGATTCACAACTTGTGAAGCTTTCCCACCTGCAGGTACTCGAATCCATGTCCATGCTCACGGTAATGTGTGTGTTCCACCAGATGTGCCACTGGCTTGGCCCCTAATTCTCTTAACAAAGTTTTCTCTTATTTTAAATAAGTTAAGCCAAACTAAGAATTTACTAATTTTATGTATGCTTTCAAAGAGCCATCTATTAGTTTCATTGATCATTTATCTTTTTTAATCTTGTTTCATAGTTTTGGTTCTCTTTCATTGATTTCCACTTTAAGTTTTACTATTTTCTTCTTTAATTATTTTATGTTAGTTTCATTTGTTCTTTTTTTTTTTTTTTTACCAGTCCTTTTAGATATAAAGTTACATTGTTACTATGCAGCTATTAAGAACAATGAACCCACCTTCCTGACCCATCTTGTATGGAGCTAGAAGGAATTATGTTAAGTGAGCTAAGTCAGAAAGAGAAAGATGAGTATGGGATGATCCCACTTATAACCAGAAGTTGAGAAAGAAGAAAAGAAAAGGAAACTCAAAGCAGGATTTGACTGAGTTTGGAGTAGGGAACCAAAGGAAATATCTCTGGGTGGAGGGTGAGGGTGGATGTTCAGCATCAGTGGGGGAGGGGGACAGGACAGTCTTTCGGTGGTGGCAATGGTGTTTATGTACACTCCTATTAACTTGTGGTTATATAAATCACTTTAATTAATATGAAAGGGGATAAATGGATTGAATGTCTCAAAATTTTCAATGCACAGAACATAGGCTAAGTCTTTGAAATGCTGACTCTCCTAAAAGCTTATGCCAGGAGAACAGAATAACCAGTGGTATTACTTTATTAGATAAAGTATGTATATATAAATAGCATCAAAAGACAAATTATGGTGAGGTCGTATATGATATAGCAAATCCTAACAATGGGATTTTTCATAATCAACCCAATTGCCAAATAATTTGATTATAGAAATAACTATTACCTTCTTAAACCCTAATACAGCAGGAACTTCCTGATTTCTCTATGAAGCCCAAATTTTCTCCAGTCCTGGAAACTCTAGTGTGGGACTCACTTTTCTGCAGCTTCTCTCAATTTATACCAACTGATACTACATCTGCTGATCCCAACCTATTCAATGCAATGAGTACCACCTTGGCATGCTTCACTTCAGAATGTGTCCAGAGACATCAGGCATGGTATGTCACCCCTTCAGCCTCATTACTCAGATGAGATCTTTCCTTTCTCATAGGGCTCCTTAATTCCATTTTCGGTAGTCCACTTCCTAACAGAGCCTCAAAACCTAGATATAGACCAGATCCCATGAGATAAGGCAGATGTACACATGTATCCATAAATTAGGGAAAATATATACCTGAAAGCAAAAGTGCACAATAGTTTTCAGTGAGTCAATAAATGAAGCAAGCAAGTAGAAAGACCTAAAAAGACAACATAAAGTACCTAATGAAATAGTTTCTACTTAGACCTAGATACCCTCCTCATCTACTTCCTATTAACACTTCTCTCAGTCACTCCAAAGCTAACTTTATCAAAGTAAGGACTACAAAAGCTGAATAAGGGCAACTGACTAGCATACTTTAATGATGACTTTTAAATCACTATCAGGCCACCCCATTCAGCTATGGCCTGAGGGAGTCCTGGGATTCCCACACAAACACAATGAGCCTAGACCTCAAATAGATCCCCTCTTGATTGTTACAGGTCATCTCCATCAGGAACAACATAATAGACTCCTTTGGGGTCCCCATAGGACCTTCCCCTTCAATGTGGATCAACAATGGTAGAGAATGTTCCATCCTCCAAAGGGGTGTTGGATAACATACTCTATCTACCACCTGAAGATGATGGGTCCTGAAATTGGTACAACTTGGAATGTTCCTCCTCATGACCACAGAATGCGAGTTCATACCTACAGGGATGTAGATGTTACATAGGCTCCTATGCTGAATATGGGCCCCAGATCAAATCCATGGGGTTTACAGTCAACAATATTTATACACTTTTCCCATATTTGGGAGCTACTCTCTTCCTTGATGCAGCTTTCTAGCCCTTTTTTCAGCCATGACATCATCTCCTTAGACAATAATTTGAGTCCACCTGCATATCAAATGTCAGGCTCAGGCAAAAACTAGTAAAGTCATGGGTCCTTTGGAATACACCTAAAATATACCTACTAGCTATTTCCAAAACGGAGACCCCAAATATTCATCTGCAATAATCTAGCCTTTAGGTTCATGATTAGTCAACAATATATATATGGCTTTATATGTTAACTCTTTTTCAGCCACCAGGTTCCATGATGCCAATAGGATTGCCCTGGGCAGATGACCCCACAAATGTGTCCTGGAGATCAGTTTCCCCAGAGCCCTGCCCCATTAGGGAAAGAGAGAAACAGGCTGGGAGTATGGATCGACCTGTCAATGCCCATGTTCAGAGGGGAAGCAAATACAGAAACCAGACCTTCCACCTTCTGCACCCCATAATGACCCTGGGTCCATAGTCCCAGAGGGTTAAAGAATAGGAAAACTATCAGGGGAGGGGACGGGATATTGAGTTCTGGTGGTGGGAATTGTACTCCTCTTGTCCTATATTCTTTTAGTGTTTCCATTTTATAAATAAATAAATTTTGAAAAGGAAAAAAGTTACATTGTTTGAGACTTAGTATTATTACTATGAACTTCTCTTAATGCCAATGTTACTGTATCCCAATGATAGCTTGTTTCTTCATTTTCACTGGTCTTCAGAAAATTTTTTATTTCTCTTTTGATTTCTTCTTTGACCCCAGTTATTCATAAGCAAGTTTGTTGTTAAAATTTCGGAAGGCTCTGGCCGGCCGGTTTACCTTCACGGGCGGGTAACAGAGATGCGGAGACAACGGCTGGGCAGGGCAGCTGTATTTCTTTATTCAGGAACAAAGATTCACAAACTAAGACAAACTAATCACCAAACAGAACTCTGCTGTCTCTTTGCGGCAGCACAAGCACTCCCTCTTTCTGGAACTCGGGAACTCTCCAACTCTGGAACCCTCTCTAGCTTCACGGGCGGGTAACAGAGACGCGGAGACAACGACTGGGCAGGGAAGCTGTATTTCTTTATTCAGGAACAACGATTTATAAACTAAGACAAACTAATCACCAAACAGAACTCTGCTGTCTCTTTGCGGCGGCACAAGCACTCTCTCTTACTCTGGAACTCAGGAACTCTGTCTCTCTGGCACTCTCTCTTACTCTGTAACCCTGAAACTCTCGAACTCAGGAACTCAGGAACTCTCCAACTCTGGAACTCTGGAACTCTCGTACTTGAGAACCCTCTGAAACTCTGGCACACTGGAACTCTCTCTTACTCTGTAACCCTGAAACTCTCGAACTCAGGAACTCAGGAACTCTGTCTAACTCAGGAACTCAAACTCATGAACTCAGGAACCCTCCCTCAGGGTTCCTTCGGGCGGGGCCAAGCAGGCCCGCGAAATTAATTGGACTGATCCAATTCTCTTGGTTTGGGGAGGGCTAGAACAAACCAATGTAACGCATACGACAATTCCCCCTTTTCTTTTTAACTAAATGACTATAGTATCAAGGGTGTGGGGTGAACAGAAACATATATAACAAAAACCAGCATGTTGCCAAGGGAAGGCCTGAGGGGGCCATATCTGCCTCTGGGGGGCTACTTGCCTCGATGGGCAATTGCATGGGGGCAGGGAACGGCCTAGGGTCTCAAAGGCAGCTGGCTGCAACTTACTTACTATGAAACAAAACTTGTTATTAGCATATCTACTGCACGATCCAACGTTTCTAATAGAGAAGAAATTTGAGACTTTTACATATCAACAACGTCTTTTAACCTTTTGTTACACCCATTCAAGATGGAGACACACCCTACGTGTGGGCCGGAGAGGAAACCTCAGGCATGAGAATAATTAGCATAGCCATTGTGCGATCTACCATTTCTAATAGAGAAGGTAGTGTTTTACATATCAACAAGTCTATTTAACCTTTTGTTTAGACCAACTTAGTTAAAATATATTGATTGTTAACTAATTTTTACCTCAGACTTTAAATGTAAGTTAATTTTATCTTTATGAGAATTACATTGAAAACCTTTTTCATTTAACTTTGACTAGTAAGAATTTAGCCTTAAAGCTACTGTTTACCAAACTTTAAACATACACATAAACATGGTCATTAATACACAAGGAGAGAAACCTTTGTTACGAAGACATGTCATTTTAAACACGAATTTAAGTCTGTACTTAACAACTCTACTGCAAACCATTAGTAGCCCCAATAAAATAATAAGCAAAAAAAGTGTAGCTTTTTCCTTACGCTTCTAAATACTGAAATATGACCAATACTATTACATTTTCACCACTAGAGGGCAGAAAATATTCCACATTTGTACATAATTTTAAATTCTTAGACCAAAATAATAGTAGCCATCTTCACTACAACAACACAGTCTTTAAGATCCTCTTGTTGATACTATATAATTTACTATACGCTTAAGATTCAGCTAACAACTCTAAATTTTTAATTAGTAAAAAAAATAATTAATGTATAGCCACCTCAATGTTGGCATATACTAGATAAAAGTATCATTTTCGCCCTTAAGATCCTCTTGTTCATACTATATAATCTATTATACCTTTAAGATTCAGTTAACAACTCTAAATTTTTAATTAGTAAAAGAAAATTAATTAATGTATAGCCACCTCAATGGTGGCATATATAGATAAAAGTATCATTTTTGCCCTTTAAGTCTAGATTTCATTTAGGGATTATCAGCAGCAGAGAATCAGTGTATCCTTAAGGGAAGGCAGAATACTGAAATAGTGCCCAATGACAAGTAAATTGCACTAATTATAATTGAAAGTCACTGAGGCCACAAAGGAATCAAACACTAAAATATACACATTCTTCTCTTTGATTTCTACATTTCCTTTCTTTTTAACAACAAACCAACTGTAGATCTAATTGCAGCAAAAAAAAAAAAAAGTTTTTAGTTTCCTCTTAACATTGTTGACCTAATTAACTTTTGCTTCCTTCCCAATTAAGTCATTTGCATTTCAGTAACCAAAGCATTACTTTCTCTGATTAGAAAGCACAACCTCTTCACTTTTTCACTCTCATTAATTAAAATGGATCATGGTAAATTAAGCTGTTTGGATTACAGTCTAGATGGGTGACATTTTAACAACTGCCCCTTCAACCTCCTCTCTCTGTCAATCTTGCCATGTCCTACATCCTAGGACAGTAAGAGGGCAACCGTGGCAGTCTGATGAAAGAATGGTGCAGGAAAGGAGCCATGGGTAATATATCACTACAGCCAGTTATTCCTCTGATACATGAGCCTTTCACATGCCAGTCAAACTTGGTAAGCCTCTTACCATGTAGGGTTATGCATGACCTTACTCGAGACACTAAATTATTTCTGAAGTTTTGTTTCTTCCCCCAATCAAATCAGCTTTCACTACTTTTCAGGTCTTTGGGCATTGTTCACCTTATTACTTATAAACACAGCATGTGGTACAGAAAAACTTGGAGAATGGGACAAGGTGAAGGTGTCACATCTTTGGACTAATGAAATCAGTGCACTTCTAAAATCAAGGCTAGTCACAGAAAAACAATTTTGTACTATTGCCTACTGGTAAAGGTTACAAACTATCAATTTTGCAGAAGCTTCTAATAGTTATAGCTATTCAATAAGGGAACAATTAGGAGGCATGGAAATGTGTCTGAAAAAGACTGGGTGCTATATATACACTATACACTAGGAATAGCACAGAGAGATTACTACATAGACTGTAAAGTTGTACTAATTGACTTCCCCAAACCTCATCAGTCTTTTTTTTTTTAGATTAATTTTATATAGAGAAAGAAATATGGGGCCAGGCAGTGGTGCTGGGCACCCAGTTAGTGCACATAATACTACATGCAAGGACCAACTCACTGGTCCGGATTCAAGCCCTCACTCTCCACCTACAGGGGGGATGTTTCACAAATGGTGAAGCAGGTCTGCAGGTGTCTATCTTTCTCTCTCCCTCTCTTTCTTCCCCTTCCCTCTCAACTTCTCTCTGTCCTATCAAATAAAATGGGGAGCTAGGGGGAAATGGCTACTGGACGCAGTGGATTTGCAGTACAGTTACCAGCCCTAGTGATAACCCTGAAGGCAAAAAAGGAAAGAAATTCATGCACAAGGTTAAAAATCAAAATATTAGCATTGTAAACTCCTCTTATTTTTTTTAACTGCATACACCTAAAAGAGTTCCAGGAATTGACTTTAAGAAAACTGACAATCAGCTGTGAGTCCAATCACTCTTGACATTATGCAGACCAGAGCATAGCAGGAGTTTCTTTCTTTTTTTTTTTTTTAATTTCTTTATTGGGGAATTAATGTTTTACATTCAACAGTAAATACAGTAGTTTGTACATGCATAACATTCCCCAGCTTCCCATATAACAATACAACCCCCACCAGGTCCTCTGTCATCCTTCATGGACCTGTATTCTCCCCACCCACCCACACCAGAGTCTTTTACTTTGGTGCAATATGCCAATTCCATTTCAGGTTCTACTTGTGTTTTTTTCTGATCTTGTTTTTCAACTTCTGCCTGAGAATGAGATCATCCGATATTCATCCTTCTGTTTCTGACTTATTTCACTTAACATGAATTTTTCGAGGTCCATCCAAGATCATCAAGGTCACCATTTTTTACAATTGAGTAGTATTCCATTGTGTATATATACCACAACTTGCTCAGCCACTCATCTGTTGTTGGATACCTGGGTTGCTTCCAGGTTTTGGCTATTACAAATTGTGCTGCCAAGAACATATGTCTACACAGATCTTTTTGGATGGATGTGTTGGGTTCCATAGGCTATATCCCCAGGAGAGGAATTGCAGGATCATAGTCCATTTCTAACCTTCTGAGAGTTCTCCAGACTGTTCTCCACAGAGGTTGGACCAATTTACATTCCCACCAACAGTGTAGGAGGGTTCCTTTGACCCCCACATCCTCTCCAGCATTTGTTGCTGTTACCTTTTCTGATGTATGACATTCTCACAGGAGTGAAGTGATATCTCACTGTTGTCTTTATTTGCATTTCTCTGACAGAGACTTGGAGCATATTTTCAAGCAGACAGGGATACAACCAAAAAAGAAAACTACAGACCAATATCTCTGATGAACATAGATGCGAAAATATTGAACAAAATTCTAGCCAACCGGATACAGCAGTATATTAAAATGATTGTTCATCATGACCAAGTGGGGTTTATCCCAGGCATGCAAGGTTGGTTTAGTATACATAAATTAATCATTGTGATCCACCACATCAACAAAACCAAGACCAAAAACCACATGGTCATATCAATAGATGCAGAGAAAGCCTTTGACAAAATACAACATCCCTTTATGATCAAAACACTACAAAAATGGAAATAGATGGAAAATTCCTGAAGATAGTGGAGTCTATATATAGCAAACCTACAGCCAACATCATACTCAATGGTGAAAAACTGGAAGCATTTCCACTGAGATCAGGTACTAGACAGGGCTTCCCACTATCACCATTACTATTCAACATAGTGTTGGAAGTTCTTGCCATAGCAATCAGGCAGAAGCAAGGAATTAAAGGGATACAGATTGGAAGAGAAGAAGTCAAACTCTCCCTATATGCAGATGACATGAGAGTATACATGGAAAAACCTTAGGAATCCAGCAATTATCTTTTGGATATCATCAGGCAATACAGTAAGGAGTTTCTACATCAGAAACTGCAACTCAGGTTCTAACAGAATTGTGACAATGGCTGGGTGGTGGCACACCTGGTTGAGCACCCATTACAATACAAGAGGAGGTTCTAGTCACCTCATTCCCTACACCTCTCCCCCCACCTGCAGGGGAATGCTTTGCAAGTGGTGAGGCAGTGCTGCAGCTGTCTCTCTGTCTCTTTTCCCCTCCATCTCCCCCTTTCCTCTTGCTTTCTGAGTGTCTCTATCCAATAAAGAAATAAAGATAATGAAAAAGCTTTTTTTATAATTGTGATATCTTCCAGAGAAAGACAGAGTTTGTCACCTGCAACTTGTCTCCAACCCAGCCTTCTCATTCTTTACCCTTAAAGTCCCTGTTCAATGTCTAAGCTACTAAGATAGTGTCTAAGACAGCAATCTGCTGTCTTCCTGGGCTGTTCTTGGCACCTGGCTTTCTGAGCAGTAAGCACTAAAACGTCTTTCCATAACAAAAGGAATTCTACAGGCTTGAAATTAGGGTGACTGCATACTGTTTTTCAGGGACAGTCCTAATGCACACTTGTTATCTTGTTTTAATAAGTATTAATAGGGTTAAATGAGATATAATAGTTATCTAAAAGACTTTCATGCCTAAGGCTCTGAGGTCCTGGGTTCAATCCAAAGCACCACCATAAGCTAAGCAATGAATGCTTTGGTCTCAGTCTCTCTCTCTCTCTCTTTCTCTGTGTGTGTGTGTGTGTGTGTGTGTGCGTGTGCGTGTGTGTTTCTCTCTCCATCTTTATCATTAAAAAATAAATATTTTTAAAGCCTAATAATTATCAATGATACTTGTTTCACTCTGAAATGTGTCCCACATGGAAGAAAGACTACTTCCCCCAGATCCAACCTCATCCTACTCCCCAAAAGTAACTACTTTCATTTGTTACCATAAACAAGTTCCAGGTTCAAGGCCTCAGTCCCCATCTATAATAGGATGCCGGGCTAGCTTCGCGGGAGGGAGAGACAGATGACCAGGGACTCATGGCTGAGTGGTACGCAGTTCAGTCTTTATTCTTGTGGAATGCAGCACAATCTAAGCTATCTCTAATCACAATCTTGTCCTTATATATCCTGAGGTGGAAGAGTCAGGATCGAAGAGGATGTATGTAGGATAGGGGGTGGGGAGAAGGAAAAAGCATGCAAAACAATGAGGATTAAACCAATGCCCTGGAGGCAGGGTGGTGCTTAGTTAACAGTGGTTATGTAAATAGACAGCAGTGTTAAGGGGGGGGGATTAAACCAATGAAACAGAAGGAGTCTTAGAAGCAGAATTTAGAAGCATACCAACAATAGGGAAGCTTCACAAGTGGTGAAGCAGTGATGCAAGTGTCTTTCTTTCTCTATCTCTACCTCCCCTCTTCAATTTCTCTCTGTCCTATCAAATAAAAAAAGAAATAAAAAGAGGAAGGGAGAAAAACAGTGATAGATTCATCCTGCAGACACTTCTGGCTAAAAAAAAAAAAAAATTTCCTAACTAGAAGCATGGAAATAAAATGAAGAATTATAACATCAGAAAAAAGTATACAAATAAACATAGAAGATAACTGATGACTTGAGACAATAATAATAGCAATTTCCCTAGGGGTTATTACCTATATACACACACATGAATGCATATTTTAAATACATGACAACAGTATCAAGCAGTGTGTGTATGTGTGTATGTGTGTGTGTGTATGTGTATTAAAAGGTTAATGGAAGAAACAAATAATAAATTCTTGACTAACACATAGTCAAGAAAGAAGGCATAAAAGGAGCAAAGGGTAGATGAGGTACACAGAAAACTAATAATGAGGTCGGTTGGTGGCACTCCTGGTTGAGTGTACATAACGCAATGCACCCAGGTTCGAGCCCCCAGTTCCCACCTGCAAGGGGAAAGCTTCACAAGTGGTGAAGCAGGGTTTCAGGTGTCTCTCTGTCTCTCTTCCTCTCTATGTCCCCTTTCCCTCTCAATTTCTGACTGTCTCTATTCAATAAATAAATAAAGGATAATAAAAAAATTTTTTAAAAAGAAAACTAATAACAAGTTAATTGACCTAAAAATGGTCCCTTTGGGCTCTACTAGAGACCATACTCTATAAACAGCAAGAAAGGAAATTGAAAGACTTTTTAAAGAATACTAGCCATATCACATTGGAGTAGGTTAGTACAAGAGGAAGTTATGTAAAGTGATCAGCTCATGAGTACATCTTAAAGCCAGAGCTGATGGATATATTATACATTGGTTAAGGAATATGAAGAAAAGAGTAGGATACCAAGCACTGTGGGTATATCTCCCTATAGAATGGCTTCATTGGAAACCCATAGGGCAGACCAGCTAAGCAGGCAGCTCCTGGCAGGGAAATATTTTAGTAATCTCAGTTTCAGGCATTATTGCAATGGCAGACACCAACCAATCAATCTACTTGTAACTTAAGGGCTTTTCCATAGACCAAAGTGAACCAGTTCTATAGTGGTGACTACCATAAGCTCAGAAGTAACCTGCCCTGTTGCACCAGCTGGGTTAAATCTCTATCAGATCTAGGCAAGGTAAGACCATATGTGGAAAGAAAATGGTAAGGCAGTTCCTGGAACAGGAGATCTGCCTACACCTACTTTGCATAGACTCCCAACTATTGGGTTGTCAGAAAAATTATGATGTATCTAATGGATTGGTCAAGATCAGAGTTAGTCCACGAGTCTTAAATAGTATTGTACTATTAAACTACGAGTTAAGTTTTTTTTTTGGGGGGGAGCATCAAAGCTTTTATAGATATAAAAATAGCAAAAATATTTTAAATTGATAATAGTTACAGAAACAGACAATAGTGCAAATCATAAAATAGCTAAATAAATAAATAAGAACTTTCTTTATTCATGAGACTTGTTTAGTTTAATCCAATAATAAATATCCAACCCCACCCAGCAGATGCATTAGCACCTTTACTTGTGTGTTCATTGACACTGGCTTCAAAAATGAAACAATTTAAATATATATTATTTTGGTGAGTATTTAAATTCCTGTTAGGTATCAAGTACTAAAAGTGGACACTGGAAACTCAAGATAGGAATTAAACGTAAATTTCTGCTTCCTAATAACTATTATGCTAATGAGATAGTAATATATGAGCCAAAAAGAACTGCAGTATAAGTGCTGTAATACATAGGTATGCCCATATTAACCCAGGCTTAATATTCTATGCATCCATCTTTTTCACTTCCAAATTTCTTACTTGCTCAATGGATTATTGGTGGTACAGACAATAAATAAGAGCTGGGCTAGGGAGATATCATAATGGTTATATAAAGGAGCTTCCTGCCTAAGACTCTGAGGTCCCAGGTTCAATCCTCAGAACCACCGTAAGCCAGAGCTGAGCACTTCTCTGGTTTCTCTCAACACTTCTCTCATGAAAATAAGTAAATGATAGACTGAAAAGATTTTAGAAATGGAGAGATGGTTAGAGGTTACGCACTGCTGTAGATAAATCATGGAATTTCTAACTTGTAATATGTCAAAATTGTATTGACTTAAATATAGAATACATTTTAATAGTATCATAAAAGCAATCCTTATGTTTTACAGTTAACAGTATTTATATACTTTTCCCATATTGGGGAGCTGTATTCTGCCCTGATCCAACTTCCTAGTCCTATTTCCAACTCTGAAACCATCTTCCAGATAATACTTTCAGCCCACCTGTATGTTAGCTTTTGGGCTCAGGCAAAAAGTCATGGACATCTTGGAATATACATAAATAGACTTCCTAGTTTCTTCCAACATCAAGACCCCAAATCTCATCTGCTATATCCTTACCTTTAGGTTCCTGCTTACTAAACAAGTTGTTCTGCTTTATATCTTAATGCTTTTCAACCACCAAGTTGCAGATGCTACCATAATGCCAACCTGACTTCCCTGGGCAGAAACCTCACCAGTGAGTCATGAAACCCCACCTCCCCAGAGCCCTACCCCACTAGGGAAAGATAGAAATAGGCTGGGGATGTGGATCAACCTACCCAATGTTCATGTCTAGTGGAGAGTAAACTACAGAAACCAGACCTCCCACCTTCTGCATCACGTAAAGAATTTTGGTTCCTGGGCCGGGTGGTGGCGCACCTGGTTGAAAGGACACATTACAGTGCACAAGGACCCAAGTTCAAGCCCCCAGGCCCCAACTGCAGGGGAAAGCTTTGTGAGTGGTGAAGCAGGGCTGCAGGTGTCTTGTCCATACTCCCAGAGGGATAAAGAACAAGGAAGCTTCCCATGGAGGAGATAGGATGTGGAACTCTGGGGGTGGGAACTACCTGGAATTATAACCCTCTTATCCCACAATCTTATCGATCATTATTAAATCACTAATAAATAAAATGAAAAAAAGAATCCTTACAATTTGAAAGTTTTTGGACTTTAGTTTAAAAAGAAAAGGTGTCTTTCTGAAAGGAAACTTTCATTGATTTCTATTTTGTGATCTGAGTCCTCCTGTTACTATGTCAAATATGGTTTACTTTCTACAGATTTAATGTTGCAAAGTGTAATTTTATGAGACAGTGGTTTACATAAAATTGACTTTAGAATGGAGAATATTTTCAACATATGTAATTTAAGCAAACAAGTGTGTTGCTTTTTGATAAACTTAGGAACATTTTGATCTAAAAGACTGAGTTGTTACTGAAAGAATGCTGACCTACAGAATGGTTTCCAAAAAAAAAACAAAACCATTTTTGTGAAAATAAAATTCAGATATGTTTTATGTACCATGAAAGAATGTTTTAAAAAGAACTGTATTGCTTTTCAGTCACCAAGTTGCAGATGCTAAGATGATGCCAACCAGACTTCGCTAGACAGATGACCTCACCAATGTCCCTTGGAGTCCCACCTCCCCAGACCTCTGCCTCACTTGGGAAAGATAAAAATAGGCTGGGAGTATGGATCGACCTGCCAAAGCCCATGTCCAGCAGAGAAGCAATTACAGAAGCCAGAACTCCCACCTTCCACTCCCCATAAAGAATTTGGGTCCCTACTCCCAGAGGAATAAAGAATAGGTGGAATTGTACCCCACTGACTCTACAGTCTCATCAATCATTATTTAATCAATAAAAAAGAACTATATCACTTTTATTTTTAAAAAATAAAAATATTTGTTTACTTAGAAAAAAAATAAATAAGTAAAATGTTAAACCAATGAGCTATATTAAGAAAGCTGTATCAGGAAAAAACAAAAATGGTAATAAGGCTACAGAACCCACTGTTGGCATTATAAATCTGTCATTTAATCATTTTGAGTATGTCTTGTGTTATGGGGTCACAAACAAATTACCTGATGGCTAGGGCTATATAAGTGGCAAAAGCTTAGAACTGAGTAATGCTCAAATAAATAGGCCCAATCCTGATATCCCTGAGAAATTTTCTGTTGGGATAGCAATTCCCAAAAGAGCAAATGTTTTACAAAAATATGACAACAACAAAAATGTTGCCCGTATATTTTATTTGAAAATTAAAAGATAAGAAATAAACACATTTTCCTATCTTTACACTCCTATGACAGAAAACAAAAATTCATACCCTCTAAGGGTAAAGATAAACTTCTGCAAAAAAAAAAAAACGGGGGGGGGGTATAAAGTGGTTAGAGATAATGCCAGTCCTCACTAAAAGAAGCTACTCTTCCAGCTGAGAGGACTAGAAAATAGACAAAAAATACTAAGTCACCACCTTGCCCACTCCTGCCCTCCCTGTCAGTTAACAGCTTCCTGAAAATCAGCACAAAATAAATACCTACTGATAGGCTACTTAAAATGTCGTCAAAATAGAGACTGGCACTTCTCAGAGGTGTTTAAGCTCAGTTGTAGCCTCTCCCAAAATGTAACCTGACCACATGCCCCTTCTCAGAGACCCAGTTCCCTCTTCACCGAAAACTCATGCCCCATTGTTTCTAGATAATTGAAGTGACCCTGGGGGGACTACGCACGGGAGGAGAATAGCCCGAGCGGCCGCCAGAGGACGCAGTGGACAGGGACTCCGCGGGGTGAGGAAAAAGGACGGGTTCATTCTGCCTCCAGATCGGCACTTGGTCCTCTTTCCTGGCCACCAGTCCCGCCAGGGCTCCCTACGGTTCCTGTTGCCCTGGGCTTGGCCACCGGTTGTCCCTCGACTCCCCCCGCCAGCCGCCGCGCCCCGAAGCATTACCTAGTGCTGCGGTCACGGTTGCCGTCACAGGCACCCTCCCAACCCCACCCTTGACCTGCCCGCGGTCCATCTCCCTCCCTCCCCCGCACCTGCCAGCCAGCAGCTCCCCGGGGCCGCAGGTGCGGACAAAAACGGAATTCCACGCCCCGCGGAGAACTGCCAGCTCTTGGGAAAAGAAGGGGAAGTGCTGCCAGGCTGATGTCCCAGGTGCGTGCCAGTCCTCGAGGCGCCACATGGCGGCGCGCTGGTGGTCATGCTCGGCATCAGCTTCGGGGAGGGGGGGCCCCTCCGCAGCCACTGGTCCCACCTTAGCCTCCTCCTCACAGTGAGCCCAAGTGCAAGCGAGGGGTGAGGTTCTCAGCCATCAGCATCCAGTTCACGCTGCACCCACTGATTCTCCACCTTTCTGAAAGGACTAACTTCGTTCAGGATTCCCAAAGCCTTTAGAAGTCCAGTTACTGATTCTAGTAGATAAGTCTCCCTGCTTCTTAGAAGGGGCCGGGGAGGGGTGTGGATATGGGAGGTGCGTCTTGAATAGTTAAGTTAAATTTGTGGCAAAAAAAAAGTTGGGTACCAGTGAACAAGGTAGCCTTGTATGGACTTAACATGCAAGTCGTCCATAAAGCGTTCAGACCCTGCTTAGGAGTATCTTCCATTCTGTGGAATTGCTCTAGTTTAAATTCATTTCCACAGACCTTAAGTAAGCTGCTCTTTATTACTGAGGCAACCTCTGAGGATCCACAGACTGGCTCTCTGTGAGAGGGGAAGTTCCTAATTCCTGTGCACTGCTGGGGTGAACAACTTAGTAGTAACACAAAGCATGTGTCATGCCTACCCTTAGGGAAAGTCAGTGTGCTAGCGCCCAAACTAAGTGTTCCTCTGCTTCCATTTTCCAGGTTGTGCCTTTTTAGCCAAGTATGGAAGTAATTCATGGCAGGCCCTACTGTTACAGGGACCATGAAGGAGCTGATATACTCTCAGACACCTTTTACTCCAATGAAGTGCACACTCCACTACTAAGAACTACTCGCCCAACCGCATCAGAGGACAGGTAAAACAAAAACTAAAGAAAGCAAAAATGGAAAGAGTCTTTCTACTAGTGGTTTTTTTTTTTTTTTATGTGAGAAAAACATTCGTGGTTATGGGCATCTTCTGTTTAACATGCCATAAGAAAGTTATGACATGACAATTAACTAAACCTTAAAGTAGCCACATCCACTAGGAAACTGTGAAATAAATAAGAACTAGTGTTAGCTATCACAGACAATCTGTACGTAGTAACTTTTCATTCTCTTAGTAATCTTATAAATACAATTTTATATATGAAGCAACAGGGGCAACCAAGAAATTTGACTGGATTTTAATGCTAGTTGTCTGTATTGTGATTACTGGAATAATTTTTGAAAAAGACAAAATCCTAAAGCATGTGGCTAGGGAAAAAAATCTATGTCATTGTACACTGTAACTTCACTTGATCAAAACTCTCATTTAACAATAGTTTAAGAACTCAAGCAAAAAATCACCTAGCCTTAATTTTAAACACTTCTAAAATGGAACATCACAAGGCTGAAGATACAGCACAGTAGTTATGCAAAAGATTCTCAGCCCTGAGGCTCTGAGGTCCCAGGTTCAATCCTCGGCTGTACTACAAAGCAGAACTGAGTAGGGCTCTGGTCTCTCTCTCATAAAATAAAATACTTTTGGGGACCAGGTGATAGCATATCTGGCTTAGTGCACATGTTACAACGGGCAAGGACCTTTTTCAAGCCCCCAGTCCCCACCTGCCAGGGAAAAGCTTTGCAAGTAGTGCAAGCAGTGCTACATGTGTTTCTCTTTCTCTCTCCCTCTCTTATCTGCCCCTTCCGCCTTTTGATTTCTGGCTGTGTCTAGCCAATAAAGATAATAAAAAATTAAAAATTAAGTAAAATGGGACATCAATACCACATAGGCAACCCAAATCATTTTGAATGTTCCTGATTAATAATTTTCTTTCTACTGAGAAGACTTTATCTCTTCATATTTTTACCTATTGATTCTGATTCTTCTCTTAGAAGTCAAGCAAAATAAGAATAATTTATCATCTCCAGCATCCTCTCGAACTCTGAATTTTCTTTTGGCTGAGAGCTCTCTTTGTTAAACAGTGATTCTCAGTAGGTTTTATTTTTCTTTTTTCTTGCATCTAGTCTTTCACCATCTTAGTCAGACTTAAAAAACATCTATTCAGGAGTCGGGTGCTATGGACCGGCGTAAGGATCCCGGTTAGAGCCCCAGCTCCCCACCTGTAGGGGAGTTGATTCACAGGTGGTGAAGCAGGTCTGCAGGTGTCTATCTTTCTCTCCTCCCTCTGTCTTCCCCTCCTCTCTCTGTTTCTCTCTGTCCTATCTAACAATGATGACACCAATAACAATAACTACAACAACAATAAAAAACAAAGGCAACAAAAGGGAAAATAAATAAACACAAAAAGCATCTATTCTTGTTTGTGAATATATCCTCTATGTTAAAAAAAGCATTTCCCCAAGTATAAAGGTAACATATACTCCTTTTAAGTAGATTATAAATTGTAGATATAGAGAAAACACATTCTATATAAATTCTTTCATTTTGTTGTTTTCCCAACAGAGGGAAAAAATATAAAACTAAAGTAAAAGGAAGGCAACCACTCCTTTTCTCCTATCTAGAAACAATAACCATTTTCAACATCTCAATGTATCCTCTCCAATTTTAAAACTTAAAGGTCATAATTGGTACTATTTTGTTAAATTAATGAAAAGGAATGTTTTTTATATTAAGGGTAAGAAATTTTACCTCATTTTTACTTCTGAGTCAGTCTCCATTGTCTTCTTCTGTTGCCTAAACCCCAAAACTGACCGCTGGTCCTAAATTCCTACACAGAACTCCAAGGACCAGAGATTAGAAAAATCTTCCCTGGAGTCAGAGGCTTTCCCTCATCATACTGTAGGTTATTCCTTGACTCAAAAGCAGAAACACCAGAGTAGTAACTGTTCTCTATCAATATTGAGGCTTACTTCAAAGTAGATTCAAGGAGGTCTCTGGTAATCTCACCTTAAAGCTACCAGAATCTCCGAAACAAAACATACACACATACAAACACACACACACACACACACACACACACACACACACACACACACGAACACTCCCCTTTAGGGATTGCCCTTCATAATGTAAAGAGGAATATGAGTTTAGCATGTGTCAGCTCTTAGCAATTAAATTTTCTAGACATGGATAAACTTCAGGTGATGCCTTTTATTTAAGGTCACAATGTATCTAGAACAAACTTGCCACTTTACCTGCAAAGTAAAATAATTTTCTCATATCATATCTATTTTTTTTTTTACCAGAACACTGCTAAACTCTGGCATATGGTGGTGTGTGGGGGATTGAACCTGGGACTCTGGAGCCTCAGGCATGAGAGTCTCTTTGCATAACCATTAGGCTATTTACCCCGGCCCAGTCTACTTTTATTTTTCATTCCAAACTAAGCAACATAGCCTTGCTCCATTGTTATCTAGCATTTTTCTGTAGACAGGGTACAACAGAAATGTTGTTGTTTTTTTTATTGGGGGATTTATGGTTTATAGTTGACAGTAAAATAAAATAGTCTGTACATGCATAACATTTCCCAGCTTTCCAAATAACAATTCAATGCCTACCAGGTCCTCCTCTGCCATCATGATCCAGGACCTGAACCCTCCCCCAGCCCCTCACCCCAGAGTCTTTGACTTTGGTGCAATACACCAACTCCAGTCCAGGTTCTACTTAGTGTTTTCTCTTCTGATCTTATTTTTCAACTTATGTCTATCCCATAGCCATCCTTCTCTTTCTGACCTATCTCACTTAACATGATTTCTTCAAACTCCATCCAGGATGGGGTGAAGAAGGTGAATTCACTATTTTCAATAGCTGAGTAGTATTCCATTGTGTAAATATACCACAACTTGCTCAGCCAGTCATCTGTTGTTGGACACGTGGGTTGCTTCCCAGGTTTGGCTATTACAAATTGTGCTGCTATGAACATGGATATACACAAATCTTTTTGGATGGGTATGTTTGGTTCCTTAGGATATATTCCCAAGAGAGGAATTGTAGGGTCATAGCGTAGGTCCACTTCTAGCCTTCTGAGTGTTCTCCACAGGGATTGGATCAATTGACCATTCCTACCAGCAGTAAAGGTCCAGTGCTTTGCCCCCACAACCTCTCCAGCATTTGTTGCTGCTACCTTTTCTGATGTATGACATTCTCACAGGAGTGAAGTGGTATTTCATTATTGTTTTTATTTGCATTATTCTAACACTCAATGAGTTGGAACATTTTTTTCATGTTTGTTGGTCTATTGGATGTCTTCTGTAGTGAATATTCTGTTCATATCCTCTCCCCATTTTTGGATGGGGTCATTTGTTTTCCTATTGCTGATTTTGGTGAGCTCTTTATATATTTTGGCTATTAGCCTCTTGTCTGGTGTATGAGATGTAAAGATCTTCTCCCATTCTGTGGGAGTTCTCTTTGTTTGAGTGGTGGGTTCTTTTGCTGTGTTAAAGTTTTTTTTTAATTTGATGTAGTCCCATTTGCTTATTTTTTATTTAGTCTTCTTTGTAATTTGTTCATATCACTGAAGATGCCTTTAAAATTTAGATGGGGAAGAGTACTGCCAATATTTTCCTCTAAGTATTTTGAGTTTCTGGTCTAACATCCAAGTCCTTGATCCACGGGAGGGCGACTCAGCCCAGTGGCAACGCTCTTGCCTCCCAAGTCCTTGATCCAATTGAAATTTACTTTTAATTTTGGTGAAATATAGTGTCTCAGTTTCATTATTCTGCACATTTCAACCCAATTTTTCCAACACCGTTTGTTGAAGAAACTCTCCTTTCCCCCATTTAATAGTCTGGGCACCTTTGTCAAAGATTAGATGTCCATAGGTGTGTTATTTCTGGGCTCTCAATTCTATTCCACTGGTCAGTGTGTCTATTTATGTTCCAGTACCAAGCATTTTTTATTACAATGGCCTTCAAATACAATTTGAGATCTGGGAATATGATGCCTCCAGTTCTGTTCTTTCTTCTGAAGACTGTTGTGGAGATCCTAGGCGTTTTCTGGTTCCAGGTAAACATTTGTAGCCTTTGTTGTATTCTCCTAAAAAATTTTGGTTGGGATCTTAATAGGGATTGTGTTAAATTTGTATATGGCTCTGGATAGTACATTCATTTTGATGATGTTAATTTTCCAACCCATGAACATGGAATATCTTACCACTTCTTTGTGTCTTTTTCTATTTCCTTGAATAGTGACTCCTAATTTTCAGCATATAAGTCTTTTACTGCTTTGGTTAGATTTATTCCTAGATATTTTATTGCTTCTGTTGCTATTGTAAAAGAAATTGATTTCTGGACTTCTTTTTTCTGCAGCCTTAGTGTTTGCGTAGAGGAATGCCACTGACTTTAGTATGTTAGTTTTGTAGCCTGACACCTTACTATATTGCTTGATAATTTCCAAACGCTTCCTGATAGATTGTTTAGGTTTTTATATATATATATATATATATATATATATATATATATATATACTATCATGTCATCTGCAAATAGGGAGAGTTTGACTTCTTCTCTTCCAACCTATATCCCTTTAATTCCTTGCTCCTATCTGATTACTATGGCAAGAACTTCCAACACTATGTTGAATAGTAATGGTGATAGCGGGCAGCCCTATCTAGTACCTGATCTGAGGGGAAATGATTCCAGTTTTTTGCCATCAAGTATGATGTTAGCTGTAGTTTTGCTATATGTGGATTCTACTACCTTGAGGAATTTTCCATCTATTCCCATTTATTGTAGTATTTTGATCATAAAGGGATGTTGGATTTTGTAAATGGTTTTCTCGGCATCTATTCATATAATCATGTGGTTTTCGGTCTTGCTTTTACTGGTGTGGTGGATCACACTGATTGATTTATGTATATTAAACCAACCTTGCATCCCTGGGATAAACCCCATGTGTCATGATAAGCAACCTTTTTAATATACTGTTGTATCCAGTTGGCTAGAATTTTGTGCAATATTTTAGCATCTATGTTTATCAAAGATATTGGTCAGTAGTTTTTTTTTTTTGTGTCCCTGTCTGTTTTTGAAATCAGGGTAATGTTGGCTTCATAGAAGCTGGAAGGGTGTTTTCCTGTGTCTTCAATCACTTGGAAGAACTTTAAAAGTATAGCTATTAAGTGTTTTTTGAAGATTTTCTAGAATTTATTTATAAAACCACTTTTATTGTTGATAAGGTTTTTGATAACTGTTTCAATTTCTTTTGCTATGATTGGCCTGTTCATATTTTCTAGATCCTCTTTGTTTAATTTTGGAAGTTTGTATGTATCTAGGAACTCGTCCATTTCTTCCAGGTTCTCTAGCCTGGTGGCATATAGTTGTTCATAGTATTTATTAATTTGTAGTTGCATTGCCTAAACTTCACCACTTCAGGTCTATACTTTTTTTTCAGATAGAGACAGCATTATACCATCTGCCATAATGATTTTTTTTTACATATATGCATTTTACTATTAGCTCTCTGTCAACTGAAAATGAAATTAACATTTGTCTTCAGCTTTTCTTTAAAAACAAGTTCTGGGAGTTGGGCAGTAGTGCAGCGGGTTAAGTGCACATGGCGCCAAGTGCAAGGATCCCGGTTCGGGCCCCAGCTCCACACCTGCAGTGGAGTTGCTTCGCAAACCGTGAAGCAGGTCTTCAGGTGTCTTTCTTTCTCTCCCCCTCTCTGTCTTCCCCTCCTCTCTCCATTTCTCTGTGTCCTATCCAACAATGATGACAACACTAATAGCTACAACAGTAAAACAACAAGAATAACAAAAGGGAATAAATTTTTTTTTAAAGTTCCAATAATTACTAAGTAACTATTAGGTAAATTGAACCCCCTGAGTTTGGGATATAATGTTCAAAATGCTTTCTGGTAACTCGAAAGCCAGAGAGATTGGTTTATCCATAGGAATTATATTTTTATCAAAAACAAGATGACACAATAGTAAGTGGCTATAGGTGAGACACTGATAATTTATTATTATTTATTATTATTATTTATTCTATGGTTTTAAATGCATTACTTAAGCCTTAAAGTTATTTAATCCTGAAACTTTAATAATTATTTTAATTAGTTCTGCCTAGATAGTGCTGTTAACATTAAAGTTAAGAGGATCAGAAAAAACTTAAAACAAAGAACTATGCCTTAAATTTGGCCTGCTTTTATTTTAAATGATTTCCTGCAATTTACTGGCATTAGGTGAGCACCAATCCAAATGATTGATTAACATTTTACTCCTGGCTCATCGTCCTAGAACAGTGTAATATATGGGGGTCAGGTGTTGAGAAATTGGCATGTCTAATTTAACTTTAAATTTAATCTTACCTGATCTAATTTAAACTTTCAAAAACTTAGATATTAAATCTTCGGTTGTCATTCATCAAATGTATTTAAATATTTTTCTACTGTCAATATTTTTCTACCTCCTCAAAGTATGTCTGTTGATTATACTCATGGAGCTGGTAAAGGCCTCAGAAGTCTGAGAGCTGAATGCTAACACTCCTCCTGCAACACCCCAAATCAGTAGTCAACCCTCTTTATATTCAATGTGGTACGGAAGAAAAAAACCAAAGCCTCACTCATGAATATTACTGCTAAACCTCTTTCCTGGAATAATTCTTATGTTATGTTTTTACGTGACACAGAGAGAGAGGCTTGGGGCGAGGGGTAAGGTCGGCAGAAGGAGAGAACGTACCCTTCATGGAACTCCACTATCTCTGAACTTAGTGCTCCCATGTGGCACCAGAGACTGAACCCAGGTACTCACATATGAGAGTATGTGCTCTATGCATTTAACCACCTTCTAAAGGACTACATAGTAAATATTTTAGGGTTTATAATCTCTGTCAGACTACTCACCCCCATTACTGTAGGGTAAAATGAGACATAGACAAGAGATAGCGTACAACAAATAGCTTTGCTTGCACTGCAATAAATTTTACTCACAAAAATGGGCAATAAGTTGAAATTGGCCAGTGAGTCATTACTCTGCCACCCCTTATCCAATAAAAGATTTCTGGGACAGAGAGATTGTTCACCTGTTAACAGTATGTTCAGCATTAAGGGAGCTCTATGGAGTGGTTCTGTGGTATCTCAGTTTCTCCCTTATCCTGTCTTTCTCTCAAAAATAAAAATATTAAAAAATGGATCAAGAGGGCATTCAGAGATGTATTGTACATGAGTGAGGCCCCAGTGCCACATAAAAAAAAGCAAATTGATAAATATAGTATGTTTTATGGGTAAAGCACTTGCCTTTCACAAAGGTTTCCATTTCCTTCATCCCACTCAACAAATATTTACGGAAGGGGGTCACATTAACCAAAAACTATACAGATACAAAGAAGAAAGGGTCTCTAAAAAAGCATAAGAAGATAAGCTGAGGGTAGATAGCATAATGGCTACGCAAAGAGAGTCTCATGCCTGAGGAAGCCCAGGTTCAATCCCTCACAACACCATAAGCCAGAGCTGAGCAGTGCTCTAGTAAGGAAAAAAAACAAAAAAACAAAAAAAGATAAAGTACTGGAGAAGAAAAGGAAGAAGAAGGGAAAAAAGAAGAAAAGGATTCTGGAATCAGCACTGTTAGGAGATATTTGCACATCACACATCAGACAAGTGACTGATATACAGGATTGGTACAGATCTACGAAAGAAGCAAAAAGTAACTCAATAAAAAGTGGGCCAAAGAACTAAACAATAGTTTTCTAAAGAAGAGATACACATGGCCCACAGACACATGAAGAAATGCTCGGCTCCCCTTACCATTAGAGAAATGCAAATTAAAAGTACACTGAGATACCATCTCACACCTGAGAGAATGGCTTACATCAACAAACCAGGAAATGACAGGTGTTGGAGAGGTTGTGGAGAAAAGGGAACTCTGCTACATTGCTGGTGCGAATGTAAACTGGTACAGCCCCTCTGGAAAACTGTATGCCTAGTCCTTAAATGAAAATGAGATTAAGGCATTTATCCAGTGGACACTCAAATGTTAACTAGAAGGGCATATGCGTCCCTATATTAAATAGTGGAAGCAGCCTAACTAACTATCATCAGATAACTGGCTAGAGAGGTTATGAGATATATATTTCATGGAGTCAAAAAAGATGATATTGTGTCCTTTGGGGCAAAATGGATGGAACTGGAGGTGATTATGCTTAGTGAAATAAGTAAAGAGATAAAAGATGGTTTCATTCATGTGTGGAATCTAGAGATCAGATACACATGAACTAGAAAAAAAAAATGGAAGACCAAACCAAGAAAACTGTTTCTTCTTTTAAAGGTTTTTTTTTTATTTTTCTATGTTTTATTATCTTTATTTATTGGGTAAAGACAGCCAGAAACCAAGAAAGTAGGGGGAAATAGAGAAGGAGAGAGACAGAGACATCTGCAGACCTGCTTCGCCACTTGCAAAGCGTTCCCCCTGTGGATAAGGAGTGAGGGCTTGAACCTGGGTCTTTGCACACTATAAAGTGTGCACTCAATCAGGTGCACCATCACCCAGCCCCCAAGCAAACTATTCCTAAGACTTGTAAGAACTATGGTGGTTCTCTTTGGGAGGTGGGAGGATGCGGATGCAGAACTTTGGTGGTGAGTGTGCTGTGGAACTGTACCCTGTAATCTGACAATCTTGTAACTGTTATTAATCACAAATACAACAGTTTTGAGTTAAAAAACAAAGGAGCCCAATAATAAAAGTGGGCCAAAAAAAAATCATGGGCCAAATAAAAAGATAGTTTTCTAAAGAAGAGATACACATAGCCCACAAATATGTGACAAAATGCTCCATTTACCATTAGAGAAATGGAATTTAAAACTAGAGGGCAAATTAAAACCCAATATAATAAGATACAGTTTTAAAGGATGGAAGCCCAGAATCCTGACACCCGCAGTGGTAATGTCTGGTGCATACCTTCTTCCTGACTTAAAGCTCACATCTACCCTCTGTGTCATGACAAAGTAAGAAGAAGCTAGCAAGTTCTCTATGGTCCTTTATAAGAGCATACATCCCCTCCATGAGGACTCCACCCTCATGACTTAGTCACCTCCTGCATCCTCACCTCTCTTCCTCCATCACCTGGACTTCAAGATCTTGACATGAACTTGGACCAGAGGGGGGGTGGGCTGTGGTGGTGGACACAAACATTCAGATCATGACATTCTGTGCTGAAGCTATTACTACAAAAGTCTGTCTGTTCACAGGTATCATGAGTTAAGGGAGTTGCTCCAACGACGTAGGCTTCCATGGGGCACTGAACAGGAATGTGGTAGGATACCCATTCCACTCCCTGAAGACCACAGGTCAAAATGTGTCATGCACAAAGGACATCATCATTATGGACTTGGTGGAGAAAACTGGCCAAGGTGAGTAAAGTCTGCCTTCACATAGAGGCCTTCATTATTCATTTTTCTTTATTTCTATTTGAGTTCTTTGTTTTCTTAAATTTACCTTCAAACATTTCTTTTACTGTTTATGAAAAGACACCGATGGAAAAACTTGATTACATACATTTTTAATGTAAAGTCAGTTAAACAGCTGTCTTCATGTCCCTACTGCCCTTGGAGATGTCTGAAAATTGTGATAAGAAATTTTGATTTGTGGGGGTAGATAGGATAATGGTTATGCAAAGAGACAATCGTGGCTGAGGCTCCAAAGTCCCAGGTTCAATCCCCTGCAACATCATAAGCCAGAGATGAGCAGTGCTCTGGAAAAAAAAATGTTTTTTGATTCATTTAATTCCCTTGTTAATCTCATTTTATCTAAAACCAAATGGAAATACTCCTGAGAGATTAAATCAAAATGTCTTCTCTTGAGCAAACAGCCAGACTAGTTGATACAAATGTTCTTGATTGCTGTTAATCAATCTCTTTGAATCTATTGGGCATTGCTTTCAAGCATTAAAATATTTCATTTATAAATATTATTAATTTATAAAATTAATCATTTGTAAACCTTAAAATCACTCAACTTTATTCAAAGACTGGTTAAAACTAAAGAGAAAGCAAGAATATGAGCAGCAAACTATGTATTGCTGTATTTATTCATTAACAATTATGACATTCAAAGCACTGTGACATTCTGGGGTAGGGAGATGGCTCAAGAGGTAGAGCACATACCTTACAATGTGAAAGGATCTGCATTTGAGTTCTGGTCACTACACAGGAGCACCTACCTGCATGGAGGAAAACTTCATGAGCAGCACAATAGTGATACAGTGTCTCTTCTTCCTCCTACTCCTTCACTCTCCCTTTCTCTGTTACTCCCTAAGAGAAAGAAAAGAGAAAGAGAGAGAGAGAGAGAGTTGTTAGTTCACTGGAAGCAGAGAAATCCTGTAGGCATGGAGCCCCAGAGAGAACACCCAAGAAATGTATTTAAACTAAAATCTATCAAGCAATCACAACAACTACTTTGCTAAGAGTTCCATTAACCAGTTTACTAATAATAATGTAGATAAATAGATTTTAGTTAGAGTCATCCAAAGAAAACGAGAAGAGAAATTGCATGTGCGAGGCACCAAGCTCAGTCCCTGGCACTGTATATGCTGCAGTACTCTGCTTGCTCTGTCACAAAATAGATAAGTAAATTGTTATTATTTTAATTTTAAATAGAATTTTTAAGAAATAATAAAATTTTAAAACTACTTAAAGGGGACTGGTGGGTGGTGGCATAGCCACTAGAGCACACGTGTTATCATGCACACTGACCCAAATTCAAGCTTTATTAGCAGTGGATTGGTGCGGCAGCTATCTCTCTTTCTCCCCTTTCTATCTCTCTTACAATGTGGGTGTGGGGAGAATGGCTTCCAGGAGCAGTGGAGTCATCCTGTCATCCTGCAGACATCAAGCTCCAGTGATAACTCAGGCAAAAAAAAAAAAAAAAAAAAGCTAAAAATGAAAAGGGAAAATTTTTAATTTAAAAATGAATAAAAAAACTCAAAAACAGAGAAGCTATGATAAAAAAGCTGATGATGAATCATGAATCCATTCAAATATGAAATGGCTGGACATTAAGTAGTGAGCACTGAATTCATTCATATGATCGTAGAACCATGTAAATGTTTGAAATCCTTGCAGAATGTAGACTGTATAAACAGGAAGAGGAAGAAGGTACAAGTACAATGGATTTATCATCTCCTCTTTTGTGTCTGAAAGTCAATATTACCTAAAAATTAATAACTCCAACATCCAAATTGTTTCAAAATCTTCACCTTAATTTTGCACAGATACTTTAAAAGTTTACATCTATAAAACAAAAATATTTATATGCAAGAATTCCTAATTTGACTTTTTCATACACTGGGTAATGGTAAGTGTTTTTAACTCTTGTGTTCTTTTAGAAATTACATAAATTTTGATCTTATTCTCTAACTTTTGTTTTACCTAAAGTAGTCCATCTCTCCAGCTCTTTATTCTTTCTCCTTGACTTTTTTTTTTTTTTTTTTCCTACCAGAGTCACTGCTAGAGTTTGGTGCCTGCACAGCAAATCCACCACTCCTAGTGGCCATTTTTTTCCTTTTTTACCATATTTTTTTTCTTTTTGCTTGCTAAGGCAGAGAGGAAATTAGAGGGGAGAGGGTGAAAAAGAGAAACCCCTGCAGCCCTGCTTCACTGCTTGTGCAGATGGGGAACCTGAGGTTTGAGCCTGGGTTCTTGCACATAGCAATGCACATAGCTGGATTTGCCACTGCCTGGCCCAATGTGTAGCATTTAATGTTCCTCAAAATCTTATCATGATGTTGTATGAACCAATTCCATAAAAATAAATATCTTTTTAAAAAACCTGCAAGTTGTTTTAATCAAGTACTTCTAGTGGTCTGGGTGATAGCACTGAGGCTAGTATTGAACTTTAACTAAGTTTAGTCCCCAGCATCACATATGTCAAAGTGATGCTCTGGCTCTTTCTCACAAATAAATCTTTTTTAAAAAGACATTTGAAGGGAAGGAGGTGAGGGTGGTGGTGCACCTGGTTGGGCGCACATGTTACAATACGCAAGGAACCGGGTTCTAGGACCAGGGTTCTAGCCCCTGGGCCATACCTGCAGGGGGAAAGCTTTGCAAGTGGTGAAGCATGTTGCAGGTGTCTCGCCCTCTCTTCCTCTCTATCACCCTCTTCCCTCTCAATTTGTGGCTGTCTCTATTCAATGAATAAATAAGTAATGATTTTTTAATCCTTAAAAAAAAGAAAAGAAATTAAAGGGGTGGGGTAGAGAGCATAACAGTTATGCAAAGAGACTCATGCCTGAGGCTCCAAAGTCCAAGATTCGATCCCCTGCACCACCATCAGCTAGAGCTAGGCAATGCTTTAGTAAAGAGAAAGAGAGGAAAGAAGAAGGAAGGAAGGAAGGAAGGAAGGAAGGAAGGAAGGAAGGAAGGAAGGAAGGAAGGAAGACAGGTAGAAAGAAAAAAGAAATTTAAAGAATCAAGTACTTCTGTATGCCACCCATTGTGCTAATTGCTATAAAAACATTACTTCATTTATACTAAATAATATTTGTTTTCTTTAAGGTCCATTATTTAATAAAACTACTTTTGTTCTTTTCATGAAATCTTAATCTCACAAGTTATTTATTAGGATGTATTAGGACTTTTCGTTGGAAACAAAAGAATTCACTTTGGCTAGTGTAAGAATATCTTAGAGGATATTAGTTTAACTCACAATACTGTAGGAGAAATAGAGAAATAGCCTACCTAACGGCCAACTTTCCAGGAAAAGTAGCCAAACTCATTCCCCAGACTGGACTCAGCAGGGGAAGAGTTTTAACCTCTGCTGCTATCTTGTGAGCAATATGAATGTATCACTTGAAGCCTGTGGTCTTCTTAGACTACACAAGTTCAAAGTCTAGTGCAGAAAATGAATTTTCTACATTTTACTGGAGAGAAGTATTTGAAGTGTGGGAAACTGGTAAATGCAGAGAATGACATAAAGATGTTAATAACTGTCAGTGCTAGTTGACTGTCACTTTAAATAGCAGTGACAACAATTAAATGGTTTCCTGTTGAACATGTGGTTCATAAACCAGCAGCATGAGCATCACCTAGGAAATGGTGACTGCAAAATATTGGGCCTCACCCCAGATTCATCGAAATACAAAATGCCTTTTAATAAAACCATTCAGGTAATTCTAACATGCAGTAAAGTTTATGAACCATTGCTCCAATATAAAGAACAATAACAACAACAAAAAAAAAAAGCAACACTTCTCAGACAAATGGAGATACTCTCATTTCCCCATCAAGGAGAAACCCAAATCTCATTAGCACCTGTATCCAAATGTTTATCCCTCTTTTAGTTTAATCATAGCCTTACCCTGGAAGTTTGCACTTGATAATGTAAACTATCACCAACACCACCAATATAAAATAATAAATAAAAGGGGGCTACGCAGTGGCACACCCAGTTAAGCGCATAGAATACCATATGAAAGGACCCAGGTTTGAGCCTCTACTCCCCACCTGCAACAGAGAGACGCTTCACAAGTAGCGATGCTGGTCTGGATGTGTCCCACTTTCTCTCCCTTCTCTATCTCCCCCCTTCCCCTCTCAATTTCACTCTGTCCAGTCTAATAAAAGAAAAAAAGGAGAAAATGGCTGGCACAGAGCCCCTGTGATAACCCTAGTGGCAATAAATAAACAATAATAAATAAATAAATAAATAAATGGAGGAGGAGATAGAAGGAGAAAAAGGAAAGAAGAAATTAGTTGGCAAGTATATATTTATGTATGCATGTACATAGAACAGAGTAAGAAAAGGAATAAGAGAAGTGCCTATAGTTCTTATTTCTCTAGCTAAGCTTCAGGCTATTGTTGGTGTTACCACCCACCTCAGTCTTCAGTCAGTGCCCGAACTGGCAAGAGTTCATTCCATGGTGGGGCAGTATTCAATGAATTTTAGGCCGTCATAACCAATAGGAAGGGAAGTGATCAAAAGTTTCTTTAAACTTTAGAAATACTCATTCCCATCATTTATAACCCATTATTTATAACAGAAACAGTGAAATAAACCTTTTTTTTTTTCTTTTAACTAGAGCACTGTTCATTCTGATGGTGCAGGGGACTGAACCTGGGACTTTGGACCCTCAGGCATCAGTCTCTTTGCATAACCATGATGCTGTCTCCCTCCACCTATATACAACATTCTTATATGCTTTTAATATTTGTATGTTTTATTTGATTTTTTAGATTGTTAATCTACCTGAAATAGTGTGAATAGTATGAGGCAAAAATTAGCTTTAGGGCAGGATAGCATAATGGTTATGGAAAGACACTCTTGGAAATCAGCTGTAGCGCAGAGGGTTAAGCACAGGTGGCCCAAAGCGCAAGGACCGGCATAAGGATTCTGGTTCGAGCCCCCAGATCCCCACCTGCAGGGGAGTCGCTTCACAGGCGGTGAAGCAGGTCTGCAGGTGTCTATCTTTCTCTCCCTCTCTCTGTCTCCCCTCCTCTCTCCATTTCTTTCTGTCCTATCCAACAACGACTACAACAAGGGCAACAAAAATAAATATTAAAAAAAAAAGAAAAAAGGAAAGATACTCTCATGCTTGAGGCTCCAATGTCCCAGGTTCAATCGCCCACACCAACTTAAGCCAGACCTGAGCAGTGCTCTGGTAATAAGTAATATAATAAATATAATATAATATAATATAATATAATATAATATAATATAATATAATATAATATAATATAATATAATATAATATAATATAATATAATATATAAACTAGTATAAAAATTCAGTTTTTCCCGAGTGACTAGTGAATTTTTTCCTGCATTGTTTACTGTAAACAATTTCCTCCTACTTTAAAATGTAATCTTTGCATAGCCTAAATCACATATATCCATGGTTATATGTGTCTATTTATCTTTTACTGTTTCCATTATATTGTATTAATTTAAAAAGATGTTCATTCTAATTTTTTTTTCTTTTCAGAAAAATTCCTATTGAACAATACTACTATTTGACACAGAACAAAAAAGGTGACCTCTATGAAAATGATGCTTTGTAAGTTTGAGTTTCATATGAAATCAAATAACAATTTTAAGTGAAAGTTGGTTATATGAAAAAATTAGGGGGGCTGGGCGGTAGTGCAGTGGGTTAAGTGCACATGGCGTGAAGCAGAAGAACCAGCATAAGGATCTGGGTTAGAGTCCCCAGCTACCCCCCCGGGGGGGGGGGGGGGGGGGGGGGGCGAGCGAGTCGCTTCACAAGCGGTGAAGTAGGTCTGCAGGTCTTTCCCTCCCCCTCTGTCTTCCCCTCTTCTCTAGATTTCTCTCTGTCCTATCCAACAACAATGACAGCAACAACAACAATATTAACAACGATGGGCAACAAAAGAGAGAAAAAAGCCTCCAGGAGCAGTGGATTCATAGTGCACAGAGACCCAGCGATAACCCTGGAGGTTAAAAAAACGGGGGGGGGGGGAGTCGGGGGGTAGCGTAGAGGGGTAAGTGAACTTGGCACGAAGCTCAAGGACCCGAGTAAGGATCACGGTTCGAGGTCCGGACTCCCCACCTGCAGGGGAGTCGCTTCACAGACGGTGAAGCAGGTCTGCAGGTGTCTGTTTTTCTCTCCCTCTGTCTTCCCCTCCTCTCTCCATCTCTCTCTGTCCTATCCAACAACGACAACATCAATAACAATAATTAAAAACAAGGACAACAAAAGGGAAAATAAACAAAATAAAAAATTTAAAAGAAAAAATAAAAGCCTGCAATTGGGAACTTTTAGAAAAACAAAGTATTCCTTTTCCCCAGAGATAATAATAATAATAATAAATATTAAAAAAAACAACAAAACAGAATAAATAGAACAAATGCAAAACCATTAATATTTTATAACAAGAGAAAAATAGGAACTGTAGAATAATAATTTTCAAAAGTATTCATGCAGCTCATTATTGGTCCTGTTCCCTGCCTCTGACCTTTGACCTACTTAAGCAATATAACAAGATTCTGCTGCAGTTTTTTGAAGGGTCATAGGAAACATCTCAAACCCTCAACAGAACTTACAATTTTAAGAAAAAAACATTCTCATCTTTAGATAAGAAATACTCGTTAATTTAGAGAAGTACATTTTCCAGCATATTAAATTACTTTTTATTACTATTTGAAATAGAACATTGTATGTATTACAAAATAATACCTTTTAATTTTCAAATAAGCATACAGCAGTGACAGCAATAAACAGTGAAATACCATTTAAACTTTATTAGACCATTAGAAATGTGTTTATGGATCCGGGAGGTGGCGCAATGGATAAAGCACAGGACTCTCAAGGAATGTGTTTATGGACAAGACATTATTATAGAGATCAGCCACAAGAGGGAGCCAAAAATACATGGACTTTGTTAAGGCATTGTTGCTTGGGATTAGTAAATTTTGAGATGTTCACTAATTTTATTTAATTTTTTATGAAATTTACTTGAAAGTGTAAAACAATAAACCCACTGATATCAAGGAATTGGTTTCTCTGAGAATTTTCATTGTATCCTTCCAAACTTTGATTTTTTTAAATTTTCTTGTCCCCCTTATTTCAAATCAAGTCATTTTAGAATATAATTGTTATAATGATATTGTAGTTAAATTTGTTGTGTAAGAAAAAATTTAATAACATGATATTTAATGTTAAATATAAAGTAGACAGTATAATTCTAGATCTCTTGACATTTTATGTTCCTTTTTACATATGAATATACTTAAGTTCATATTATTTTCATATATTTGGATATTATTTTCTTTTATACATGTATAAAATAAATAAGGTTATATCCCCCCAGTACCCAATTCAGCCACATATATAACTGGAAGACATAGTTGTATTAGTTCCAAATTCACGAATTTAGAATGCATATAGAAAAATACATTAAGAAAACTTTTATGGTTCATATGAATTATATGTTTATAATACAGCGATTCATAGAAATATATGGATTAGATATCACTTTCTAGAAAGCTTTAAATTAAACAGTATAATAAATTTTACCGATTTTTAAAAAAATATTTATTCCCTTTTGTTGCCCTTGTTTTATTATTGTAGTTATTATTGTTGTTGTGATTGATACCATCATTGTTAGGACAGAGAGAAATGGAGAGAGGAGGGGAAGACAGAGGGGGCGAGAAATAGAGATACCTGCAGACCTGCTTCACCGCCTGTGAAGTGACTGCCCTGCAGGTGGGGAGCCAGGGATCAAACCGGGATCCTTACTCCAGTCTTTGTGCTTTGCGCCATGTGCGTTTAATCTGCTGAGCTACCACCCGACTCCCGATTTTACTGATTTTTATCAATGATAACCTTCTATTCTGTTTTAATCCCTGAAATATTTCAGAAATATTTTATAGACTGAAATTAACTGTTGAAATCCAGTATAAGTGAATGACAATCCCTCTCTAATGTGGACTGTGTTCCTAGGCTGCAGAAATATGTCTGGGCATTCAGGATTCACAGTAATTACTATACATAAACTTCACATGAGTTGATTCAGGCATGCCCACAGAAATTTGTTAAAATTTGTTCTAGTCTTTCTGTCGACTATTCACTAACAGGAGAGGTCAATAATCCTTGGCAAAGGGACAGAGCACACACAGTACTTATCTATCTTCTCCAATCAAGTCACACTCAGGTCATTTCAGGTCGAATAATTGCATCAGCCTGGTGCCAGGCTGCTTCAGAGGACTTTGGCTACTGCTTAAGAATCAGGCCTCTACTATCATTAAAAGTAGTCAGTTCTGGGAGCCAGGCGGTGGCGCGGATTAAGCACATGTGGCACAAAGCACAAGGGCCGGTGGAAGGATCCCAGTTCAAGCTTCTGGCTCCCCACCTGTAGGAGAGTCGCTTCACAGGCGGTGAAGCAGGTCTGCAGGTGTCTATCTTTCTCTCCCTCTCTCTGTATCCCCTCCTCTCTCAATTTCTCTCTGTACTATCCAACAACGATGACATCAATAACAACAACAATAAAACAAAAGGGAATAAATAAATAAATATTTTTAAATGTAGTCAGTTCTGTACCTGTACTGCAAATAAATGAAAGACTGGGGCTGAAGTTAAAAGAGGAGACTGAAAAGAAGCTGACGAATAAACAAATGAGATATGATCTCTTATTCCTTTGTCTGGTAAATGTTCAATGTTCCCAAAGTAAGAATATCATCTTAGTAATTGGGGAGATGGCTCAGTAGGTAGAGTAAACGACTTGTATAGATGAAGCATGGTTTGATCCCAGGCAGTACATATGCTAGAGCAGTGTTCTGGTCTGTCTCTCATCTCTCCTCTCTCTTTTTTTTAAATTTTTTTTCTTATATATTTACTTATTTTCCCTTTTGTTTCCCTTGTTTTTTACTGTTGTAGTTATTATCATTGTTGTTTTTGATGTCGTTGTTAGATAGGACAGAGAGAAATGGAGAGACGAAGGGAAGGCAGAGAGGGGGAGAGAAAGACACCTGAAGACCCGCCTCAGAGACGCCCTGTAGGTGGGAGAGCCTGAGGCTCAAAATGGGATCCTTCCGCTGGTCCTTGAGCTTCAAACCACGTGCACTTAACCCACTGCACTATGGCACTACCGCCTGACACACACACACACACACACACACCACACACACACACCTCTTACAAATAATAATAATAATAATGTTATCTTAAAGACACTATAGTATATTAAGTAAGATAAATTGTAATTCTAAAGGTAAAGTTTTTATAGCAATGTAAGCTTTGAAAAGTCCTTATAAACTGGAATTTATCTTTTCCTTCCTTTATTTCTTTCTTTCCTTTTTTTTTTTTTTTAAATTTTAGGATGCCCAAGCCACCTAGTTCAGCAGCAGTGTAAGTATACAATTCTCATTTTATGATAAATAGAAAGTTATTATGGCAATCTGTCCTATGAAAACAAATGAAACTTCTCATGAAAAACGATGTTTCTTAGCAAGTGAAAGGACTGGTTGGTACAATATTAGTGATTTTGCCCAATCATATTCCCTGTTACTTTTCTTTTTACCTTTAAATTTAGTATAGTTTTATATTCACCAAAACTATTGGGAAATTAGTACAGAATTACTACAAATCCCCTTACTCAGTTTCCCCTATTATTAACATCTTCATTAGTATGTTATACTTGTCACAATTAATGAGCTGATATTGATACACTATTATAAACTGGAAGTCCATAGTTTTTTCATATGTCGTCATTTTTCCCCTAAAATCCTATTGTCTAGGATCCCATACAGCACATTACACTTAGTTGCTGTAATTACTCAGATTCCTTTAGTCTGTGACAGTTTCTCTGTTTTACCTTTTGTTTTGATTGTGTCAGGTAGACAATTTTTAGAAGCACTAATCAAATTTTGTAGAATATACCACAGTTGGAATTCGTCCGACATTTTTGCATGGTTATATTGGGGTAATGTGTAGTATGGAAGAAAACACAGAGGTAAACTTTCATTTTCATCACATCCTATCAAAAGTACATGCTATCAATAACTTATCACTGTTGGTATTAACCTTGCTAATGGCTACCTGAAGTAACATTTATCAGATTCCCACACTGTACAGCTAATTGTTTTCATACTATACTCTTTAGAAGAAAGTCACTGTGAACAATCCATTCTTTTTTATTATTATTATTTAGAAAAGGAGACATTAACAAAACCGTAGGATAGGAGGGGTACAACTCCACACAATTCCCACCACCCAATCTCCATATCCCATCCCCTCACCTGATAGCTTTCCCATTCTCTATCCCCCTGGGAGTATGGACCCATGGTCATTGTGGGTTGCAGAAGGTGGAAGGTCTGGCTTCTGTAATTGCTTCCCCGCGAAACATAGGCATTGACTGGTCGATCCATACTCCCAGTCTGCCTCTCTATTTCCCCAGTAGGGTGGGTCTCTGGGGAAGCAGAGCTCCAGGACACATTGGTGGGATCGTCTGTCCAGGGAAGTCTGGTCAGCATCATGCTGGCATCTGGAACCTGGTGGCTGAAAAGAGAATTAACATACAAAGTCAAACAAACTGTTGAACAATTATGGACCTAAAGGCTGGAATAGTACAGATGAAGTGTTGGGGGGTACTCACTGAAGACTATTGTGTGCTTTTGCTTTCAGGTATATATTTTGCCCTAGTTTATGGATACATGTGAACATATGCTCTATCTCAGGGGACCTGGTCTATATCTAGGTTTTGGGACTTTGTTAGGAAGTGAACCACCTGGAATGGAATTAGAAAATACTGTAAAAGGAAAGGTCTCACCTGAGTAATAAAGCTGAAGGGTTGTCATTCCACACTTGAAGTCTCTGGACACACTCTGAAGTGAAGCATGTTCGGGTGGCACTGGTTGCGTTGATTAGGTTGCGATCGGCAGATGCAATATTATTTGATATGAATTGAGAGAAGCATGCAGGAAAGTGGGCCCCACCCTAAGGTTCCAGGACTGGGGGAAATATAGGCTGTATAGTGGAAATGTGAGGTTCCTGCTGTCTTAGGGTTCAAGAAGACAATGGATAGTTATTGTTATCATCACATTATTTGGTAATTGGGTTAACTTTGAAAAGTCCCTTTGTTAGGGTTTGCTGTATAATACCCAGCATCTTGTATATAGCTGTGCCACCACCGGTTGCTTCTATTCTGCCTGGTCTAGGCTTTTGAGAGAGTCAACATATCAAAGACTCAGCCTATGAATTAAAAAGACTCAGTCTGTGTTTTAAAAAGTTTGAGACATACAATCAATTTTCCTCTCTCATATTAATTAAATAGTGACTTATATGACTACACTTTAATAGGAGTGTACATAAACACCATTCCCACCACCAAAAGACTGTGTCCCACCCTACCCACCTAGCCCCCCCACCCCACCCCCATCGCCCTGGGAAGCCGAATGTCCACCCTCCCCCTCACCACAGGGTTTTTACTTTGGTGCCCTACTCCAAACTCAGTCAAATCCTGCTTTGAGTTTCCCTTTCTGTTCTTCTTTCTCAACTTCTGCTTATGAGTGGGATCATCCCATACTCATCTTTGCCGGTCTGACTTAGCTCACTTAACATAATTCCTTCTAGCTCCATCCAAGATGGGTCAGAGAAGTTCATTGTTCTTCATAGCTGCGTAGTATTCCATTGTGAATATATACCACAACTTTCTCAGCCATTCATCTGTTGTTGGCACCTGGATTGCTTCCAGGTTTTAGCTATTATGAATTGTGCTGCTATGAACATAGGTGTAAACATATCTTTTTGTTTGAGTGTTATGGAGTCCTTGGGGTATATCCCCAAGAGAGGAATTACTGGGTCATATGAAAGGTCCATGTCTAGCCTTCTGAGAGTTCTCCAGACTGCTCTCCAGAGAGGCTGGACCAATTTACATTCCCACCAGCAGTGCAGAAGGGTTCCTCTGTCCCCACAACCTCTCCAGCATTTGTTTCTGCTGTCCTTTTTGATGTATGCCATTCTCAAAGGAGTGAGGTGGTATCTCAGTGTTGTCTTTATTTGCATTTATCTGACAATCAGCGACATGGAGCAGTTTTTCATGTTTGTTATACTTTTGGATCTCCTCTGAAGTGAATGTCTTGTTCATATCCTCTGCCCATTTTTGGATGGGGTCATTTGCTTTTTTGGTGCTAAGTTTGCTGAGCTCTTTGTATATTTTGGTGATTAGTCTCTTGTCTGATGTATGGCATGTGAAGATCTCCCATTCTGTGAGGGGTCTCTTTGTCTGTGTGATAGTTTCTTTGGCTGTGCAGAAGCTTTTCAATGTAGTCCCATTGGTTTGTTTCTGCTTTAGTCTTCCTTGCAATTGGGTTTGTTTTATCAAAGATGTCCTTGAGGTTTAGGTAGGAAAGTGTTCCACCAAAGTATTCCTCTAAGTATTTGATAGTTTTTAGTCTAATATCCAGGTCCTTGATCCATTTGGAGTTGATTTTTGTTTCTGGTGAGATAAGGTGGTTCAGTTTCGTTATTCTACATGTTTCAACCCAGTTTTCCCAGCACCATTTACTGAAGAGAGCCTCCTTCTTCCATTTAATACTTTGGGCCCCCTTATCAAAGATTAGATGTCCATAGTTGTGTGGCTTTAGTTCTGGGCTTTCAATTCTGTTCTACTGGTCTGTGTGCCTATTTTTTGTTCCAGTACCAGGCTGTTTTGATGATGATGACCTATTAATATAGGTTGAGATCTGGAAGTGTGATGCCTCTATTTCTGTTTCTTTTCCTCAAGATGGTTTTGGCAATTCTAGGTGTTTTCTAGTTCCAGATAAATGACTGTAGTTTTTGTTCTATTCTCTTAGAGAAGCTTGCTGGAACTTTGATGGGTATTGCATTAAATTTGTATATGGCTCTGTGGAGAATATTCATTTTGATGATATTTATTCTTCCAATCTATGAGCATGGGATGTCTTTCCATTTCTTGGTATCAGTTTCTATTTGTTTGAATAGTGACTCATAGTTTTCAGTATACAAGTCTTTCACTTCTTTGGTCATCTTTATTCCTAGGTATTTTATTGATTTTGCTGCTACAGTGAATGGGAGTGATTTCTAGATGTCTCCTTCTTCAGATTTAGTGTTTGCATAAATAAATGCCACTGATTTTTGTACATTGATTTTGTAGCCTGACACCTTGCTATATTGCCTAATAACTTCCAGTAGTTTTCTGCTGGAAAGAAAACTACTTGAACCTAAACTACTGTTTAGGTTTTTCTGTGTATACTATCATATCATCTGCAAATAGTGAGAGCTTGACTTCTTCCCTTCTAATCTGTATTCCTTTGATTTCTTTCTTTTGCCTGATTGCTATGGCAAGAACTTCCAATACTACGTTGAAGAGTAATGGTGATAGTGGGCAGCCCTGTCTAGTCCTTGATCTGAGGGGGAATGCTTTCAGCTTCTGTCCATTGAGTATGATGACGGATTCCACTATCTTGAGGAATTTCCCATCTATTCCCATATTTTGTAGAGTTTTGAGCATGAATGGGTGTTGGATTTTGTCAAAGGCTTTCTCTGCATCTATTGAGATAATCATGTGGTTTTTGGCTTTGCTTTTATTGATGTGGTGAATGACATTGATTGACTTACGGATGTTGAACCAGCCTTGCATTCCTGGGATAAATCCCACTTGGTAGTAATGAACAATCTTGTTGACATACTGCTATATCTGCTTGGCCAAGATCTTGTTTAATATTTTGGCATCTATGTTCATCATAGATATTGGTCTGTAGTTTTCCTTTTTTTGCTGTGTCCCTATCTGCTTTTGGTATCATGGTGATGTTGGCTTCATAGAAGGTGGAAGAGAGTGTTCCTGTTTCTTCGATCTTATGGAAAAACTTTAGAAGTATGGGTATTAACTGTTTCCTGAGGTTTTGTAGAATTCATTTGTGAAGCCATCTGGTCCAGGACTTTTGTTGTTGGGACAATCCATTCTTAAAGAGTCTGAAATTAACTATGTCTCCTTGAGGACCATGTTCTTACATATTGTTTACATTCTTCTGTATGAGAGATTTGTCTGTCTCACCCCCAAATTTATTTAATTATTCAATCACTTATTTGTATCACTATACTCACAGACATTTCTTTTGTAAAGATTATTCAATTAATTATTCAAATAATTGCATATCTCTACTTATCAGAGTATCAACAAGATAAATACTAATGAGTCTTTAGCACAAGGCCAGAGGGCCAAGCAAGGTGGCCCCATTTATACTAATTTGATGTTGATAAGAACTTCCTGAACAAAGACCATATCATTTGTTTTTAATTTTTCCCTTTAGACTATTAAAAAATTTTTTCATAGCACTCTAAAGACCACAAGATTCATATACCATCTCTTTTACATCAATTATGAAAGTTACTAATAAAAATTTGGTATGACTTATTTTTTTAAATAAAGTTATATTTTCTCTATCAAAATTGTAAAAATATATATGGCATATGTTCCACCAGAATGTTAATTCAAAGAAAATAGAGACTTAGGTCCCCTGTCATATTACCAAAAATTAGAATGGGGGTCACAATAAAAGACCCCCAGTAAATATTTGATGACTAACTTTTTTCAATTGCACTTTTTTCTATCCCTTTTGTTGTGTTTGCTTGATTGAATCACAGAGAAATCTGTTCCCCATATCCAATTGAACACCCCTACCACACACACATCCCTCGCTGTGCCATGTTCCCGAACTTTACATCACCTAAGGAGCGCTACACTGGCGTTAAAGCACGAAACCAGCAGCCATTTCCTCCCACTGTGCCAACAAAGCCTTATGATGCAAGGATTTTGAAGACAAGAGGTAAAATGTGATTTGAAATTATTTAATAACAAAATGAAAGATGTAAGTGGAGCGGGCTCAAGTCACAAATGTGTGACTTGTAAGTAGACTAAGACAGTTATTCTCAACTGTAGCTGAACTTCAGAATTGTCTGGGATCCCACAAAGCCCAGTTAAATCAGATTCTCAGGGCTGGGTAGTGGTGCACCAAGTTGAGTACACATGTTACAGTGTGAAAGGTCCCAGGTTTGAGCTCCGGTCCCCACCTGCAGGGGGAAAGCTTCGAGAGTGATGAAGCAGGGCTACAGTTGTCTCTCTCCCTCTATGTCTCCCCCTTCCTCTTAACTTCTGGCTGTCTCTATCCAATATATAGATAAAATATTTCAAAAAATCAGATTCTCTACAGAGCTCTTAGCTTTTTCTTCTTTATTCAGAGCCTCCCACAGTAGAATCAGAAGCCAAACATTGTAGAGCTGGTTGTTTTGTTTCTACTTGTATTTTGTATTTTTACTTTCTTCTTGCTCCCTCCTATGTTTTAGTTATATAAAATTCTACTCTAGCTCAGGAATTAGCATAAGGGTAAATGTTTGGTTCAGAGCTGTGTAAAAGAATTACAAGGCAGAAGACCTAAGCAACTGAAATTTTTATGATCTTATTGGGCAAATTGTCAAAGTAAATTTAGTTTTTTTCAATCCCTAAATTAGTTAACTTCTGAAATACATATATTCATGTAGTTAACAAAAAATCTCAGCAAGGTGATTTTCAGTAGAGTTGTAGATGAGGAATTGAAGGAATAAGTTAACCATCTTTATTTTCTACTTTCCATAGCATTAACCTGCACCTGATCAGTTAAACACTCTTGCAGGATTTTTTTTTCTAAGACTAGATTTATTTCACATGAAGTAGTGTTTTGAAAGAGAATGAAAAAGAGATAAAAAGAGAAGGCAGAGGACCACTCTGGTACATGTGACTCCCAGCATAGAAGTCCCAAGTACACAAGTCCTGTGCTTTGTCAGTTGAGCTACTTTCCACACTTGGACTCTTAAGGTGTGGTGTGTGTGTGTGTGTGTGTGTGTGTGTGTGTGTGTGTGTGTGTGTGTGTGTGTGTGTAAGTAAAGTATATTCTCACAGCTCTCATAAAAGGTCAAGGCTAGGTTCTAGAACAAGATTACCCAAGTTTCAATTTTTCTGTTTCTAGCTATGTAATTTTGGGCAAATTACATCATTTCCATGATTCAATAAAGTACAGATGATAATACCTTTTTCATAGTGATGTTGTAAAAAATTCATGTGATATATGAAAAACATAGATATATAGAAGTGAAGTAAAAATGGCGTAATACTGCCATATAGTAAATGTTCAATGAATGCCAGATTCTTATCTTATAATATATGAGGATGAGTGTCAGAGCATTTATGTGGAATTTATCATAGAATCAGAGGACTCATACTGTATCTGGAAACATTTATCAGAATCCCACCAATATCTACAAAGCTGTATTATTTAAAATGTTCTCTTTGTGTCTTCCTATTAAGCAAGTACTAACTCCATTTCTTGATATATAGGCAGAGAAAATCTAGCTCAAACAGTATAAATATGTGCTTGCTGTAGAGAAAGGATTCAGGAAGATTTATAATTTACCTAAGAACCTCACTGATTAGCAAGAGAGGTGAGAAAGGCAGGAGATGGCTTATCCAGCAAAGGACACACTTTGATGTGCTCCAGGACCCAGGCTGGAGCCCCACCACACACCACATGACAGCACAATGTAAGAGAAGCTTCCTAAACAGTGAGGTGGTACTTTGGTGTCTCTCCTCTCACTCTCTTTTTTTTTTTCTTGCACTTTCTAATGGGAGTGGTGGAATCCTGGAGGCACGAAGCCTCAGTGAAGCCCAGGAAGCCAGTCCTCATGCGGATAATAGCACTAGAAATCAGACTCATTTTCACTCTATGCAGCCTACATTGTTGCTCATTGAGAGAACCTAAAACCAAAGCTGTATAGTGTGTACCTGCATTCTCCTCTACTTCTTATTATTTTGGTTCTATTTATTATTCCAATAAGCCCTATTAATTTAGAAGACTGTTCTTGCAGAATATTCAGGATAACAGTACTCTGCTGAAAATTTCAGGCAATCCTTATCGATATGAACTAATTGATATTCCTATGGATTCAAAGAAGAAAGCCTTGAATTGGCCAGGTCAGGCTGTATATTATGATGTAAGTATTTTTGAAGATGTATAACTAAAACACAGGGAAAAAAAGTGTTTTACTCTGTTGGTAAATATCCAAAACAAAGTTTGGTTTTATTTTCTATCTGGGTAGAAATTTTGGATTTTGGGCAGTAATATATTTTTGTTGTTGTTTTCATAAACTTTTGACCCTTCTGTAACATTTCCACTTCTAAGAGCCTCCCCTCATGAAATAATGGAATAGAAATACATTTCCCTCACTGTATATCTACCAACTCTTTTGTTCTAAACTTCTACTGAGGAAATATTATTTTATGATGTTAGGCAGCTTCAGGTGTTTAACTTTATAATTTGGCCTCTGTATATACTACATCGCTGTAACCACCAAAGTCTAGTTTCCATTCAGCACCATACAGTTGACTTTTTGTTTTACTTATTTCACCCACCCCAACCTCCTTATCCTTTGGTAAATTCCAGTCCGTTCACTGTGTCTAACAGTTGGGGTGGGGGTAGTTTGTTTTCGTCTCATTCATTTGCTTTATCTTTATCTTTCTGAATGAAATCATATTGTATCATTACATGTCATTTAGCCAGTCTCCAGTATAATTTCTTCTTTCAGTTTCCCTCACTTTTACTACTCATTAAAATCAAGCTGTCCACAGGGGCGATCACATAATGGTCATGGCAAACAACTCTGAAGCCTGAGACACTGAAGACCTAGGTTCAATCCTTAGTACAAACACAAGCCAGAGCTTGAGCAGTGCTCTGGTGATAAACGAACAAACAAACATGCTGTCTTCAAGCCATACTCCTGTGCAACAATCTTGACTAGCATCTCTTAACCCAGGTATAAATCCCAGTGATTTAACTGAATTAGTAGGCAGACCCTTCAGGATCTGACCTTCCACCCTAAGGCCTGGTTCAGCTCACTAGTCCTCAAAAGACTGTGGCCACTTCTTGATCCTAAAAATATTTTCTTCTCAAGACCTCGCTGCTTACCTAAAATTTGATTATTTATCAAGGTTCAGCTCAACACTGAATGTTTCTCTCACATAACAGAAAGTGAACCAAGTCAGATGTTCTAATTATGTCCTATCTGCCATTTGTTCTCTAATTATATTAGGCATATTGTTTCTCTTCTTTGAACTTTAATTAACAAAGTGTATCTATATATTTCAATAAAATATGTCCTACAAACTTCACAGGATATGAAAGTTTAAGAAAGCACTTTGAAGGGTCAGGTGATGGTGCACCTGGTTGAGTACACATGTTACAATGCATAAGGACAGGCTTTCCCCCTTGGTCCCCACCTGCAGGGGGAAAGCCATGCTACAGGTGACTTTCTCTCTCCCTCTCTATCTTCCTCTACCTTCTCAATTTTTGGCTGCCTCTATCTAATAAATAAAGATAATATTTTTTTTAAAAAAAAGAACTTTGAAAATAGAAAGTATTATAATTTATAAAGGATTACTCCAAAGGAAGGGATTTTTCCCTCTTCTGACTTTCTACAATACTTATTAGAAATAAACCACTTTTCATGTGCATTTTATATCTTATCAACTAAAGTAAAAATTCATTGAATATGCAATATATATTCCTCACAGCACTTTGTAAATGAATAATTTCTGCTTTATTGCCGGATTAGCTTCACGGGCGGGAGACAGAGACAACCAGGGAATCATGCCTGAGCTGAGAACACAGTTCAATCTTTATTCACGAGTGGGGATGCAGTCCAACAAACTAATCACAACACAATTCTGTCCTGTATCTCTCCCACCTCCCTCCACACCCTAGATGGATGGAGAACTGAAAAATTCTCTGATAAGATGATTTCGAATTCATCTCCAGAGTTTTCCTGGGGTCGCTTTTCAGCTGCATCCTCCCACAGGTTCAATATTCCTCACCTAGTTTATACCTCTACACCACAGGAGTGACTAAAAGATGGCTTCTTGCTAGAGCTGGAGATAATAGAACATGGAGCTTGAACTTGAGGATGAGGGTGCCCCTCATGTACAAAGTACTTCCTAGTAAATGATGGGATTTGTAGAAGAAAACTAAAAAAAAAAAAAAAAAGCAAGCAGTAAGGGGTATTAAGGCCCTTAGTACCAGTAATTTGCTCTTTCTAAACCACCATGTCTATGTGAACAATCAGGATAGTCTAAGAAGTATTCATTTGAAGCTGGTCTTCCAGGTTGTTATGAAGGTATTTTCTTACAGTAGTAATGAAACAGGTTGCACTTATTTTAATAGATTCTATAGGGCTGGGGAGATAGTGTAATGGCTAGGTAGAAACTTTCATTCCTGAGGTTCGAAGGTTTCAGGTTTAATCCCCAGCACCACCAGAAGCCAGAACTGTTCAGTGCTCTGGTTAAAAAATAATAATAGTAAAATAATTTATATTTAATATAATTTAAATTATAATTATTATATAATTATAATTAGTTTATTATAATCATATAATTTATAAGTTAGACACTAATATATTTATACATTAAAGTATTTAAACTAGTGGTCCAGAAGTGGCACAGTGGATAAAGCATTGGACTCTCAAGCATGAGGTCCCAAATTCTATCCCTAGCAGCACATGTACTAGAGTCATGTCTGGTTCCTTCTCTCTCCTCCTGTCTTCCTCATGAATAAATAAAAAAATAAAATCTTTTAAAAAATTTTTAAGTATTTAAACTAGTGGAATGGGGGGTTTCATCTTACTTTAGCCCAAAATCTGCAAACAGTAAAGGTAAATTTAACTTTAGGGGCAACTAGCTCACAGTGTCCAAAAATTTTCATATTTTAATTTTTAATTACCTCCCCATCTTCTGCATGTCATTCAGAGTCTTTTCTATGGAATGACATATCATGACCTCTAGTCTTCTCTACTACCAGTCCTATTCACCTATTCAACTGGAATCAATCTCCCCCCTCCTGTGACCTTCCAAATAACTTTTGTCTTAGCATTGTATATAACAGCCACTGTTCAATTTACAGTTATTTGTGTTCACACCTTATCTCCCCCTTCTAGCAAATATATTCTCAGATGGCAAGATTTGTTTCTGATTCATCTTATTTTCCTGCCACTATATCACATATAGGTGCATAGTAAATAGTAAGTAGCATCAACTTGAGAAAAAGAAAATTTCTAAGCAACCAAAAAAGACTGCAGTGAAATTCATTCATGCATTCACTTTTACATATACTTCTCTTTCTGAAGACACAAATAAAACTCCACAAAAAGTATTCAAGTCTACAGAATGATTTTTTAATTGAAGTGACTGAAACATCAGAAATTCATAACAGCTACACAATGGTGCTATTTCAAGCAGACAAGGAAAGTGAGGAGCACACAATTTTTAACTAAAGTTATTCAAAAGAGCCCTTTATATAGTTTCATTAGAAGTAGAATATCTCCAGAGACATTTCTCTAATATACATTATTATAGCCCCTGCTAAGGCAAAAACCCTTTTAGAGAAGAAGACTGAATCACTTCCTTGAGAAAACTTTGTACTTACCAGTAATAGTAATAGTGTGCAGAATGTTAGTAATTCATGAAGTAAAAGTAAAAATAGTGTCTAAGACTGGCGATGTAATTCAGTGGTAGAACACACACATCAAGACCCTGGTTTCATCTTTTGAATGTATATTTTCATAGCATCTAAATAAACCTGACTAAAATTTAAAAATATATATTTGTTAGCAATCATATGGAAATTCCTCAAACTGTAAACAAATTAGATTCTAAAAAGATATCCATAGTCTATTCTGTTGTCTATGGCCAAGGGAAAAAGTAAGGGAAAAAAAATGCCTGACTTCAGCCTGAAATGTCCTTTACCACTCTTCCCACTGAGATAGTAAATGGGCCTTTATTCAACTGGATGATGCTTTTAACAATAATCTTCTTTGTTGATGTTCTAGCTTCCTAAATGTGCTGCAAAAAACAAGCCAGTATTCTACCCAAAACCTCCTAAAACCTTCGCTCCTAACACTACTTTAAATACATGGGACGCTATTAACTCTCTTAAAGAAGCCAATATGCAAAGAAATCTTGAGAGATCCCACTGGATCACTTCATACAATCATGATTTTACAGGTATGAGTTCACTTTAATACAAGTAATCAGAACAAAACTGGAATGTTTGGCAAATGCTGTTATAAGGTTTCATGATGTAGTATTTTTCCTATTTTCTTAAACCAAGTACTAATAGAACTTAAGGTGGGTGGTACATTTCTTAGTAAGCAACTGAGAAGAAAGTTGCCTTTGATTTTATTGGTTTTCATTTATTACAAAGGTGAATGGATAAGTTTTTCTATGAAAGATTATTTAAATGTCATTCTTTGTTTACTCACTAACAAAATAAGATATAATGTCTCCATTAAGGTTTGGGACCCATGAACCCTCTTGAACTAGATGATTACCATGAAAAGGAAGTAGCAGACTTAACTGGACAAGTAGGATTTGACCCAGAACCTGTAAGTCATTCCAGTCAAATCTCATTTATTTAGAGGCAGGCAGGTTTTGGATCCCTTCTTGCCTACCTTTTAAATGTGTTATGAATATTGATGACTAAGCTATCAAATGGAAATGTTAACTCTTTTTAAAGTTAATTCTAAACTGATTTGAACTAGTTGCAATAGCCTTGTCAATTATTTTGAAGAACAAGCAAAGCATCTTCTACTTCACACTGCTCATTTTCATTTATTAAAAGATGTTCTGGGGGTCCGGCAGTAGCTCAGAAGGTTAAGCGCATATGACTCGAAGCGCAAGGACCATCTTATGGATTCTGGTTCAAGCCCCTGGTTCCCCACCCGCAAACGGGTCGCTTCACAGGTGGTGAAGCAAGTCTGCACGTGTCTGTCTTTCTCTCCCCTTCTGTTTCCCCACCTCTCTCGATTTCTCTCTGTCCTATCCAACAACAACAGCAATGACAACAATAATAATGATAACAAGGGCAACAAAAAAGGGTGGGGGGAATGGCCTCCAGGAGCTGTGGATTCATCCGAGCCCCAGCTATAACCCTGGAGGCAAAAAAAAAAAGTTCTACTATTCTGCTATTGCTAAAATCTACAAAGGAATCAGATTATAAGCACTTTCCTAAGTAATGATATTCTTTATAAATTCTGTGACTTTTTGCCATATTTCTTTCTTTCTTCCTTCCTTTTTAAGAATTTATTTATTCATGAGAAATACAGGAGAGAGAGAAAGAAACAGACATCACTCTGGTACATGTGCTGCCAGGGACTGAACTCAGGACCTCATGGTTGATAATCCAGTGCTTTATCCACTGCACCGCTGCCCAGACCACCATATTTGTTTCTTTAAATGGCATAAAAGAGCATTGTAATGTGCCTTCCTACATGCATTCTGTTTACTCTGTGCAAATCACTATGACTTTAGACTTCCATTTGTAGCAATATTCTTACAATGATAGAGGTATTAATTTTTTTTTTCTTTTTATCCAACAACCACAGCAAGAAAAATCCCATCCTGTCATAAGTCCTCCCAAACCTCTGGATGGAAGAATTGCCAGACTCATGCATAACCGACGCCCCCTGGAGGCTACTAGCCAGCAAAAACCACCCCCCTGTCCAGATTGTACCCCTACCCTTTTGTGTACTTTTCATACCTTTGTATCCGCTTCTGAAGAAATGATAGCACTTAGGAATAGCACACAGGCAGAGGTAGCCAAAAAAAATAAGGAAATTGAAGATAAGATTAAGGAAGAACTGAAGTTGCTATCAACTTGTTATGCAAAAAAAGACATGACTAACAATGATGATGTAAAATCATGTCCCAAAATCACAGATACTAAAAAGACAGAAGACTTATACTGGAGGCAGTTGTCATCAAAACCCCAACCTACATCTCAATGTAACCCAAACCAACACATTCAGTATGACCAACTTAAATCTACCTTACGTGACCAGTACGACTCATGTCAAAACCCTAATAACGCTAATAAGCCTAGTATTTCACGAAATAAATCAGACTCCGGTTTCAATTTAGAACACTTTTTAAGTAAGTCAGAAGAACAGTTCCTCTTGAACATGGAAAACAATGAAGACATGAGACCTATCCTGGATTGGATTCCTAGAGCTGGAATAGCAAAGCCACAAACTGACCTGCTGGAGCTTAAGAACTGTTTTTCAAAAACTGGTGCACAAAAAAGCTTCTATAAATCAATTTTAGAAGATAATAAAGACCTCAGGGATAAGGTGCATGCAGGGATGAAACACCAGTTTTATGGCCATAATTCCTATTATTTCTATAATTGAAATATCCATCTTTCCCTTCGAAACTCAGCTTCTCTCAAGAAAAAAAAAAAATAGCAGAAAGTCTTCCTTGTTGAAGTCTGCTTTCTGAAGGAGTCATAATGACCTTAATAAAAAGGTTTATCTTTTCAGGGATTTAAGTTAAGATCTTCTCAGAGGAACTAAAAAGAAAAAGGAGAAAAAAGTGTTGCTCTGACTTCCTGGAAAGATAGACAATTTGGCAATAAAAGACTAGAACCAGAAAAGTTTACGGTCTTTAATCTCATTTTAAAATATACTCCAGATCCAGGAAGCTGGCTTAGTGATAAGAGCACTTAAAGTGTATGTTTGAGGCTCTGGAATCCCTAGAAGTTCATAAAAACAATACATTGGCAGAATAGTGCTCTAGTATAACACATATACACAGAAAGAAATATACTCCAGGACATTTTCCAAAACCATTAAAAGCAATATATATTATGTGTATGACAAAGTTCAGACCAGCAATTTGCCAAAATGAATACAGATAATCCCTGAATAATGTGGACTATAAGGACAGCAAGTTAAAGCTCCCAATATATCAGTAACTTTTAACTCCCTGAAAACTTAACTACTAGCAGCCTACTTAATCCTCATAGTCTCAAGTTAAGAATATGGAGAAGAGTGAGGTTTGAAAAGAAAAAAAAATGCACGTGTAAGTAGACCCACGTAATTCAAACTTGCAATGTTCAAGAGTCAACTGTACTTGAAAAAATTCAGATGCCCACTAATTGATAGATGTCTGTACATTATTAAAAATAAGTATGTGAACACTGTTCCTTTATGTAAATGTATGAAATGATAAATACATACAAAAGACAATAATTAAATATCCAACTGAATGCAGGATGGACAGCTCTCTACAAACTCCATTACTTAATAAAGTAAATATGTGGATCTTGTTCCTCTCTGTAAACATGTAGACAAAATAAATCATTAAAAGAGAAAACCCTCAGTGTTCTACATGTACACATTCTAAGTTGAATATTTCCTTTTACTTTCTGATAAGCATTTATTTTATGCATAAAATCACTTTATTGTGAAGACCTAGCAATGGCCTTAATCAGTAAATAGGGGGTTCTGGTTGTGGCAAGAAAGGATGGTGTATAAGCCCATCTGAGCTATTATTAACACAACACCGCATGAGTTATAAAGAAGTGTTTCTCACAGTTCTGGAGGGTAGAAGTCCAAAGTCATAGTGCCAGGAAGTTTGGTGTCTAGTGAGGGCCCACTTCCTCACTGACAGCCAGTCTGTTACTCAGAGGTAAACTTACTTGGTAGAAGGAGCTTCTTTGAGGGTCAGGCAGTAGTACAGCAGATTAAGTGCACATCGCGCCAAGCCCAAGGTGTAAGGATTCTGGTTCGAGCCCTGGCTTTCCACCTGCAAGGGGGGTTGATTCACAAGTGGTGAAGAAAGTCTGCAGGTGTCTTATCTTTCTCTCTTCTTCTCTGTCTTGCCATCCTCTCTATCCCATCCAGCAGCAATGGCAACAATAACAAGGGCAAGAAAATGGGAACGTTGGCCTCCAGGAACAGTGGATTCAAAGTGTAGGCACCAAGGCCCCACAATAACTCTGGAGGCAAAAAAAAAAAAAAAAGGCACCTCTTCAGAGTCACTTACACTTGATAGAACTAGTGAAGGCAGGGTCAGGCGGTAGTACAGTGGGTTAAGCACACGTGGCATGAAGCAGAAGGATGGATGTAAGGATCCTAGTTCGAGCCCCCTGCTCCCCACCCGTAGGGGGGATTCCTTCACAAGCAGTGAAGTAGGTCTGCAGGTGTCTTATCTTTCTCTCCCCCTCTCTGTCTTCCTGTCCTCTCTTGCTTTCTCTCTGTCCTATCCAACAATAGCAATGACAACAATAAGGGCAACAAAATTGGAAAAAAGGCCTCCAGAAACAGTGGATTTGTGGTGCGGGTACGGAGCCCCAGCAATAACCCTGGAGGCAAAAAAAAAAAAAAAATAGTGAAGGCTCTGCTTTGATAACTTCCAAAAGCTCTACCTCTTAAAAGATTTGGGGAGGCCTAGAATTGCAAACATTCAGAGCATAGCAAATGCTTTGAGGACAATCCTAATGCCAAGTACATTTGGGGGGATGTCCACCAACTGTTCATCCCTAAATGAGGTCAACTTATCCAATGTACCAAGAGATATATTTTAAATTGTTTATCCAATGTTGGGCCTTAAAGCCAGCCCTCCTGCTCTGCTTACATAATCATTGTTTTGCCTGAAAGATCCCCACCACGTTATCCCCTCAGGGTATTGCTAATTCAGTTAAAACCATTGCAACAGTGGCTAAGGATGCTGTCACCTTCCCAGCATGCCTTTTGCCTCTCTCCGCCCCCTTTCCTAGCCATTTCCTTTTCCAATTTGCCAATTCCAGTTTTTACCCTATAAAACCCACTGCTATTCCAGTTTCACTCTCTTTCTCTTCCACGCCCTGACCTGGAGAAGACCTGGAGAAGCGCTGGTGTGCATAGTGGGAGGTGGCCATTTTGCTAGCTCCACGTGGCCTAAACTGCTGTGATCACATCCAACTCTGGGGTGTCCATGTGAATAAAGATTTGCGTTCCCGCTCTGCCATGAGTTCCTGGTCTCTTTTCTCTCCCCCGCGACGCAACCCGACAATACAAGAAAGTTCATGATGCTTTGAGTGCTTAAATCTTTAAATTTAAATTTTTGTTTTATGATCAGTATGCCATTTGATTACACTCAATTTAAAGCTATTCTGGGATTTAAAAAAAAAACATAGAAATTCCCCCTAAATTGTGTAGTATAATATTAATTAGATATAATAGCTACATTAATTAACTTGGAAGGCAAAAGCTGCATGTTAAAACATACTAAAAAGAAGTTAGAGAAATAGCTCAGGAGGTAGAGTGTGAATCTTGAAAACAGAGGCTCCCAGTTTAACCCCTGGCATTACATGTATTACAGTAATGCTCTGACTTTACTGTCTCTCTCATGTGAAACTATCTCATATCAAATACAAGATATACAGGACCCCAAGAGGTAACACAGTTGATAAAATACTAGGTTCTCAAGCATGAGTTTGATCTTTGGCATCACCTGTCAGAGTGATGCTCTAATGCACTTGTTTTCTCTCTCTCTCTCTCTCTCTCTCCCTATCTCCCCCACTCCCTCTCCCTCTGACCCTCTCTCTCCTTCTTCCTTCTCTCCATATATATCTTCTCATAAGTAAAGAAATTATCAATAATAAAATCGGGGACAATAAAGGCACCCCCTTGACTTAATCACAGGATTCCTAATAGCATTTGGTAGATATTTGGGCATGTTTGAGATGAAGGTGATATAGTGCACATATTTCTTAAAAGAAGTTGGCACTTTTACTATAGAGAATATTATTGAACTAATTTTTTTTTAGTTTTTTTTATTGAAATTAGACTGATACACTATAACTTGCTTTAATTTAGAAGATGTAACTCTGCAGTAAGGGAATCTGGGTTTTTAACTGCATTTTTCCCAGGGCTATAGGGACACAAAATGTTATTTTTGACTATGGGAATTATGCATAAATGTGGTACACTCTTCTCTACAGACATCTTCCTCCTCAACTCTAAGAAAATGTCATCCTACTCATTTTCCTGGTTGCTAAAGCCAATGGATCTTTTTTTATGGTAGAGAATACTCTCCACTTATCTGAAGGAAAAAAAGTTCCCAGATCACCAGTGGCAGTCTGAATGTATGCATAGTACCTAACAATGCATTGAAATACACATTTTTCCTATACATACATGTATATTATGAAATTTTATCAGTGACTTAACAGTCATTTACAGTAATATAAAATTATAGGGGTATAGTTCCACATCAAGCCCCCCTCTCCTAGTGCCTCCACCCCCCATAAACACTATAGCTTCACAAAGTCTTAGAGACAGTTTGCAGTTGGGCTACTTCTTTTCCCTTCAAGTTCATGTGTTTCAGTTCACCATATTCTGCATATGAACAAAAACATCCTGTAGGTGTCTTTCACTTCCTTATTTCTCGAAGCATAATCAATTCCAGTTCCATTCATTTATAATACACTTTACCTTATAAGTTAGAATTTCCTTTAGTTTCCATTAATGTGCATATGCATATGCTAGTGACAAATTCAGCTTTTGTTTGAAATGTCTTTGTTTGAAATTCCTAGAAGTTATTTTTCCAGAAAAAAATAATTTGACAGCTATTATATATATTTGATAGGATAGAGATAAATTGAGATGGAAGGGGTGATAGACACTGTCTTTTTAAAAAAAATTTTTTTAAGAATTTATTCATAAGAGAGATAGAAGGAAAGAACTAGATATCACTCTGGTACATATGCTGCTGGGGATCGCACTCAGGACCTTATGATTGAGAATCCAATGCTTTATCCACTGCGCCACCTCCCAGACCACAATAGACACGTTCAACACTGATTCACCATAAATGAAGCTCCCCATCCCCCATAAGGCTCTTGCACATGGTAAAATGTGCATTCAGGTCATTTTAGATTTTTCTCTTTGGAGTACCTAATTCCTGGCCTTTTGCTGTTTTGGTCTGGACCTGGCCTGATTTTTTTCTTCAATGATCTTCAGCATGCTCTTCTGACTGATAAATTGTGTTTTGAGGGAATACCAAAGGAGACCTCCTGGGACTGAAACAAGACAGGACTAGAACAACTTCAGGAACCCACCAAATCACCAGTGAGTGCAAACACATGTGGCTGATGGACAGAGAGGAGCCTAAGGAGAGATTAAGTGGCTGGTAACAGTCCGGCAGTTTACCAGTTGAGACACCACCTCCAGTCTGTTCCACCAACAAGGGGACAGCTGAAGGGAGAAGAGGACTCCCTGGAGACTCACCAAATGCAACTGTGAGTCTCCATTGCTACTGCCCTCAGAATCTGGAGCAGCAGCAGGGAAGCCCTATGGGACAGAGATCTAACCAGGAAACTTAGGAGAAGACCTATACCTTGGGACATATCGGTGGGGCTACGAAAGTATCTTTGCATAACCACTGGATTATCTCTGGCCCACCCTACTTTATCTCTTGGTCAGGAGTCAGTTCTTCTTCTAGCGTTTGCCCTTCTTCCGTAGCCAGTCAACAGCGTCAGGTTGAGCCTGATGTAAAGTTTCGAGACCTCCTTTGAATCTGGAGAGGCGGCAGTCATTGACTATGTGGGTCATTGTCTGTAGCCAGCAGTTCGGGTCGTCTCTGGCTCCCCAGCGATGGAACATAGCGGTGCACCGGCCATGGCCTGTTTGATAGCGATTGAGGAGGGCCCAATCATAATGTGCTAGGTCAAAGCCGGGTTGACGCTTACAGGGGTCTGTGATGAGGTGTTTGTTCTTTACCTCAGCTGACTGCCAACTCTGTTTCCAAGAGTCTGGAACAGAGAAGTTCAGTGTAGGCGTAGGGGACCAGATTGGATGACGAGACATCGAGCGTTGAACAGGGTGGGCAAAGATATCCATGTATATTGGCAGGTCCAGTCGAGCGTAGACGTGGGAAATGAACTTAGATGATGCCGCATCCCGATGAATATCTGGCGGGGCGATGTTGCTAAGAACTGGCAGCCATGGAACCAGGGTGGAATGGATGGTTCCAGAAATTATCCTCATGGAGGAATATAATTTGGAATCGACCAAGTGGACGTGGGGGCTACGGAACCATACTGGGGCACAGTATTCTGCAGTGGAATAGCATAATGCCAGAGATGATGATCGTAGTGTGGATCGCGCCCCATGAGGAGCTGGCCAGTCTTGCAATGATGTGATTCCTCGCAACCACCTTTGCTGCAGTTTTTATGAGATGTTCGTGAAATGACAGGGTGCGATCGAGAGTAACGCCAAGATAGACTGGCTGGGCTTCATGCCGGATTCTCGTATTGCCAAGCTGCACATTAAGCTCACGCAAGGCCGAGGCATGGTGTAGATGGAAAACAGATGATACCGTTTTTGCAGTGCTAGGGATTAGTCGCCATTTTTTACAGTAATCAGATATCAGAGACATGTCTTTTGTGAGTGTTTCCTCGAGGATGTCAAACTTGGATGCCTGAGTTGCACAGCAGATGTCATCGGCGTAGATGAACTTCCTTGAAGAAGTTTCTGGGAGGTCATTGATGTAAATATTAAATAGCGTAGGAGCCAGAACAGAGCCCTGGGGGAGGCCACTTGAGACAAGTCTCCATCTGCTAGACTTGTCACCCAGATGCACCCGGAATCTTCTGTTTTGGAGAAGAAACGATATAGTGTTGGCCACCCATGGAGGCAGGCATCTTGAGATCTTGACTAGGAGACCATGGTGCCAGACCATGTCATAGGCTGCTGTGAGATCAACAAAGACAACACCCATCTTTAAATTCTTCTGGAATCCATTTTCAATGTAAGTTGAGAGGGCCAGGGCTTGTTCGCAGGTAGATCTTCCTGTGGGAAACCAGCTTTGGCGGGTGATAGGAAATTCTCTGTAAGAGGAGAAATTCGTGACAGAAGCAGCCTCTCAAGGAGTTTGTAACACATGGAGAGGAGAGAAATTGGTCTATAGCTGGCGGCCAGTGTTGGGTCTTTCTTTGGTTTCAAAACTGCTATTATCTTCACACGACGCCAAATTTTGGGCATAGATTCGGTTTCCAAGATGTGGGACAGGAATGTAGTGAGCCACTTCTTTGCCGCGGGGCCCAAGTTAAGAATGAGTTCTGGGGTGATGTTATCATAGCCAGCAGCCGTTCCCGGTTTAACCCTCTTCAAAGCGTCTTCCAGTTCAGACAGTGTAAAGGGACAAGATAAACGGAAGTGGGATGACTACTCATGGGAAATTTCTCTTTTCCAGACTGGGTCGATCTTAGCACATCCAACTTGAGTTAGGTGACTGGCCACTGAGTTTGGAGATATGGGAGGATGGGAGACAGGAGAGGGTTGGCTACCGGCACCCAGTCTGTGAAGAAGCTTCCAGGCCTTCCTACTTGAGTGGGTGAAGTTCAGACTTTCTGTGAGTTGTTGCCAGCAGGCTTGGCGTACTGCATCCAGGGAGGCAATGAGATGGTCGGCCGCATCTGTGTCACCCGACTCATCATACTGCTTTAGTAGTTGCTCGCATTCAGCATCAAGACAAGGCGTATAGTTAGCATGTCTCCCACGAGGAATGGCTTGGGAAGCTGCTTTGAAGATGGCTTGGCGGAAGTGCCTGTAGGAATCTTCAGAGGGGATAGAGTTAATTGGAATTGCAGGAATAGATTTGTTGGTAAGATCACTGAACAGACGCCAGTTTGCTTTCCGAAAGTTCCATCTTAGTTTCTCCAAGCACAGAATCAGTGGGAGCTGGAGACCAATGTGGATGATAGCTGGGTGGTGATGACTGTGCGGGAAGATCTTGAGAACTTGTCTCGTAGCGGGAAAGACTTGGCCGTTGACTGTGCTAATCCAGCACAGGTCGGGTGACGAGTCTTTATTCCATCTAGAACTGTGAAAAGAGCCTGGCTGTTTGGGATCGTATAATAGGGAGAGGTCATTCGCTGAAGCCCAGTCGGCCAAGATAGAGCCGTCAGCATGAGTGGAGGAATATCCCCAGTCTTGGTGATGACTATTAAAGTTCCAACGTAAACGGCTGGGTGATTCAGGCTAGGCAGGACCTCATTATCCCATGAGGCACTGGGAGGCTTATATACATTGACGAGCTGAATAGTTCCAATAGTAATGGAGTTGTAGAAGGTCGAAGAGGCCGTATGGTAAACGTCCGCAAGATACGATTTGGCATAGATGGCTCGGCGGTGTTTAGGATAGAGATTATAGCATATTAAATCAAATCCACTGATGGTGAATCAAGCAGCTTCATCGACTGCTATATGTGTTTCTTGTAGGCAAATAACATCTGCCTGATGCTGTATCGCCAATTGACCAATAAGAACGCATTTGGCAAAGGACAGCCCCTCAACATTAAGTTGGAGGACTCAAAGAGTAGGACCAACAGCTTGAAAGCTGTCAGGAGCTGCTTGTCACTGGCTTTGAAAGTAACTGGGATCCATGTGGATTCAGTCGGCTAGGAAGGATCGTCAGTTTCCCCAATGAATGGGTACTCACGGGATGTACCACGGGAAGGTCGTGATTAAGCTAAGAAGCCTACTTATAGTTTAAAAGCCCTCAGGCTCCCATAGCCTACAGGGAAGAAAAAGCACAAAAGAGGCTTTTAAGCCCCTGAGCTCCAACTCAGGGATTAAAATACTACTGAAACAACTATTAACTTCCACCACTGTGAAACCTTTAATTACCTTACTTAGACATAAGTCAATCCAGGCAATAGTGATCAGTAATTTGAAAAGTACTGAGAGAGGGAACTCATAGCATAATATATAAAATGGTTAAACCAACATGAAGAACTACTGGAGAAATGAACCAGGACAAGAGTACAGCTAAAAGCCCCCCAAAGGGTGAAGCACAAAATAATGAGCTCAACATCCAAACTCTAGCTAAGGAAATAATCACAGGAGTGAGTAAAGAGTTTGAAAGAATTGTAATCAGAAATACAGGAACAATAAATGAGATTACGGAAGAAAACACTATTATCTCAAGGTTATTAGAGAGCTGAAACCTGAAATAGCTAAGCTAAGAACACAACTGGCTGAACAAGGTAAAACAGTATCAGAACAGGGTAACAAAATAGATGAACTCCAGAAAACAGTAGAGGGGAGAGAGAATACAATCAATGAGGCTGAAGACAGAATTAGCAAGATCGAGGACGAATTAGAGACAACTGAAAAAGAAGAGATCTTAAAAATAGATTGAGATACTGGAAACAACAACAGAGTCCTTTGGGATGTCTTCAAAAGAAACAATATATGCATTATTGGATTACCAGAGGAAGAAAGGGAGAGGAAGAAAGCAGTCTTCAAGCCTTAATAGCTGAAAACTTCTCTAGTCTAGGCAACATAAAAGACATAAGATTCGAGGATCAGGCAGTGGTGCAGTGGGATAAGCGCACATGGCACAAAGCGCAGGGAATGGTGTAAGGATCCCAGTTCAAGCCCCTGTCTCCCCACCTGCAGAGGAGTGGCTTTGAGGCAGCGGAACAGGTCTGCAGGTGTCTATCTTTCTCTCCCCCCTGTCTTCCTCTCCTCTCTCCATTTCTCTCTGTCCTATCCAACAACAAACAACATCAACAATGGTAATAATAATAATAACCACAATGAGGCTACAACAACAACAAGGGCAACAAAAGGGGGAAAAAATGGCCTCCAGGAGCAGCGGATTCATGGTGGAGGCACTGAGCCCAGCAATAACACTGGAGGGGGAAAAAAAAAGACATAAGATTCAAGAAGCCCAGAGGGCCCCAAACAGAATTAACCCAGACTTAAAGACACCGAGACATATCATATTTAGAATGAAAAGGAATAAAAATAAAGGATCCTGAACACTGCAAGAGAAAATACAAGAGTCACCAACAGAGGAAAACCCATAAGATTAGCAGCAAACTTCTTCACACAAACACTACAGGCCAGAAGAGAATGGCAAGATATCTATTGAGTAGTCAATGAGAAAGTCTTTCAACCAAGAATACTGTATCCTGCTAGACTGTCATTCAGACTAGATGGAGGCATAAAAACCTTCTCAGACTAGCAACAATTGAAGGAATTTACTATCACCAACCCTGCCCAGAAAAAAGTTGTGAAAGGTCTCCTATAAACTGTCAGACCACCATAAATAGGCCATATATCAGAACACTCTAAAACTCTACAAGAATGATGTTAAAATATCTTCAATCTTTGATACCAATAAATGTCAATGGCCTGAATTCACCTATTAAAAGACACACAGTAGGAAGATGGATCAGAAAACACAACTCAACAATATGCTGTCAAAGAAACCCACCTAACTCAGCAAGCAAACACAGACTCAAAATGAAAGGATGGAAAACTATCATATAAGCCAATGGCCCACAAAAAGGCAGGAACAGCTATTCTCATATCTGACATGATAGACTTTAAAATAGATAAGATTTTAAAAGATAGGAATGGAGACTACTTAATGCTCAGAGGATCAATCAATCAAGAGGACTTAACAATTATTAGCATCTATGCACCCAATGAGAAGCCATCTAAATACATCAAACTTCTACTGAAAGAGCTACAGCAATATAGTAAAAGCAACACAATCATAGTAGGGTACTTCAACACCCCACTCTCTCAACTTGACAGATCATCCAGGCAGAAAATAAAGACATAAGGGAGCTAAATGAAGAGATAAACTAGAACTATTGGACATTTTCAGAGTCATTCATCCCCAAAAAACTGGAATACACATTTTACTCAAATTCACATGGGTCATTCTCAAGGATAGACCATATGTTAGGCCACAAAGACAGCATCAGCAAATTCAAGAACATTGAAATCATCCCAAGCATCTTCTCAGACCACAGTGGAATTAAACTAACACTGAACAATCAACAAAAGATTAGTAATAGTCCCAAAATGTGGAAGCTCAACAGTACACTTCTTAATAACTCCTGGGTCAAAAAGGAAATAAAGGAAGAAATCAAAATGTTGGAGAGTTCAATGAAAATGAAGACACAAACTATCAAAATATTTGGGACACAGATAAGGCAGTACTGAGAGGGAAGTTCGTAGACATACAAGCACACATTAGGAAACAAGAAAAAGCACATAAACAACCTGACTGCACATCTTAAAGACCTAGAAGAAGAAGAACAAAGGAACCCTAAAGCAGCCAGAAGGACTGAAATCACTAAAGTTAGGGCAGAAATCAGTAACACTGAAAATAAGAAAACCATACAAAAGATCAACGAATGTTTAAATGTTGGTTTTTCGAAAGAGTGAGCAAAATTGACAAACCTTTTGCCAGACTCACAAAACAAAAAGGGACAAGACACAAATAAATCGGATACTAAATGAAAGAGGAGATATCACAAGAGACACCACAGAAATTCAACATATCATACGAGGCTTCAATAAACAACTATATGCCATCAAGCTAGAGAACCTGGAAGAAATCGACTATTTCCTAGATACCTACCAACTTCCAAACTAAGTAAAGAGGAAGTAGATAACATTAGCAGGCCCATCACAGCTAATGAAATTGAAACAGTTATCAAAAATCTCCCCAAAAATAAAAGTCCTGGACAAATGAATTTTACAAAACCTTCAAAGAAGAACTAAAACCTCTACTTTTAAAAGTCTTCCAGAAGATTGAAGACACTGGAATACTCCCTGCCAGCTTCCATGAAGCCAGCATCACTCTGATACCAAAAGCAGACAGGATCACAACCAAAAAAGAAAACTACAGACCAATATCTCTGATGAACATAGATGCAAAATATTGAACAAAATTCTAGCCAACCAGATACAGCAGTATATTAAAGAGATTGTTCATCATGACCAAGTGGGGTTTATCCCAGGCATGCAAGGTTGGTTTAATATACGTAAACCAATCAACGTGATCCACCACATCAACAAAAGCAAGACCAAAAACCACATGGTCATATCAATAGATGCAGAGAAAGCCTTTGACAAAATACAACATCCATTTATGATCAAAACCAAACAAAAATGGAAATAGATGGAAAATTCCTGAAGATAGTGGAGTCTATATATACCAAACCTACAGCCAACATCATACTCAATGGTGAAAAACTGGAAGCATTTCCCCTCAGATCAGGTACTAGACAGGGCTGCCCACTATCACCATTACTATTCAACATAGTGTTGGAAGTTCTTGCCATAGCAATCAGTCAGGAGTAAGGAATTAAAGGCATACAGAGTGGAAGAGAAGAAGTCAAACTCTCCTTATTTGCAGATGACATGATAGTATACATAGAAAAACCTAAGGAATCCAGCAATTATCTTTTGGATATCATCAGGCAATACAGTAAGGTGTCAGGCTACAAAATTAACATTCAAAAGTTAGTGGCATTCCTCTATGCAAACACTAAGAAGAAATTGAAATACAGAAATTAATTCCTTTTACTATAGCAACAAAAACAATAAAATATCTAGGAGTAAATCTAACCAAAGAAGTGAAAGACTTGTATACTGAAAATTATGAATCACTACTCAAGGAAATTGAAAAACACACAAAGAAGTGGAAAGATATTCCATGTTCATGGGTTGGAAAAATTAACATTATCTAAATGAATATACTACCTAGAGCCATCTACAAATTTAATGCTATCCCCATCAAGATCCCAACCACATTTTTTAGGAGAATAGAACAAATGCTACAAATGTTTATCTAGAACAAGAAAAGACCTAGAATTGACAAAACAATCTTGAGAAAAAAGAACAAAACCGGAGGCATTACACTCCCAGATCTCAAATTGTATTATAGGGCCACTGTCATCAAAACTGCTTGGTACTGGAACATGAATAGACATTCTGACCAGTGGAATAGAATTGACAGCCCAGAAGTAAGCCCCCACACTTATGGACATATAATCTTTGACAAAGGTGCCCAGACTATTAAATGGGAAAAACAGAGTCTCTTTAAAAATGGTGTTGGAAACAATGGGTAGATCCATACAGAAGAATGAAACTGAACCACTATATTTCACCAAATACAAAAGTAAATTCCAAGTGTATCAAGGATTTGGATGTTAGACCACAAACTATCAGATACTTAGAGGAAAATATTGGCAAAACTCTTATCCACATAAATTTTAAAGACATCTTCAATGAAATGAATCCAATTACAAAGAAGACCAAGACAAGCATTAACCTATGGGACTACATAAATTTAAAAAGTTTCTGCACAGCTAAAGAAACTACTGCCCAAACCAAGAGACCCCTCACAGAATGGGGAGATCTTTACATGCCATACATCAGACAAGAGGCTAATAACCAGAATATATAAAGAACTTGCAAATCTCAACAACAAGACAACAAATAACCCCATCCAAAAATGGAGGACATGGACAGAATATTCACCACAGAAGAGATCCAAAAGGCTGAGAAACATATGAAAAAAATGCTCTAAGTCTCTGATTGTCAGAGAAATGCAAATAAAGACAACAATGAGATACCACTTCACTCCTGTGAGAATGTCATACATCAGAAAAGGTAACAGCAGCAAATGCTGGAGAGGGTCTGGGGTCAAAGGAACCCTCCTACACTGCTGGTGGAAATGCAAATTGGTCCAACCTCTGTGGAGAAGTCTGGAGAACTCTCAGAAGACTAGAAATGGACCTACCCTATGATCCTGCAATTCCTCTCCTGGGGATATATCCTAAGGAATCCAACACACCCATCCAAAAAGATCTGTGTACACATATGTTCTTGGCAGCACAATTTGTAACAGCCAAAACCTGGAAGCAACCCAGGTGTCAAACAACAGATGAGTGGCTAAGCAAGTTGTGATATATATATATATATATATTACTCAGCTATAAAAAATGGTGACTTCACTGTTTTCAGCCAATTTTGGATGGACCTTGAAGAAGTCATGTTAAGTGAAATAAGTCAGAAACAGAAGGATGAATATGGGATGATCTCACTCTCAGGCAGAAGTTGAAAAACAAGATCAGAAAAGAAAACACAAGTAGAATCTGAACTGGAATTGGCATATTGCACCAAAGTAAAAGACTCTGGGGTAGGTGGGTGGGGAGAATACAGATCCAAGAAGGATGACAGAGGACCTAGTCGGTGTTGTATTGTTATATGGAAAACTGGGTAATGTTATACATGTACAAACTATTGTATTTACTCTTGAATGTAAAACATTAATTCCCCAGTCAAGAAATTTTTTTAAAAATGTGCATTCAACAGGGTGCGCTACCACCCTCAGCCCCACAATAGCTGTTTTCTTTCAGTACACTGAAGCTATCCATATGCTGTCCTCTGACTTCACTGCTGTTGCACAGAATTCCATTGCTGTCCTCATCAGCCTTTTTGTGGGCCTCTTCAGGATCTTCCCTTACTACTAACTAGCAATGGTAAGGATTGCCCTACTTTCTGAAGGGAGGCTGTGTCATCCTTATCTACCTCTCAAGGAAAACTGGTCCTGTAGTGTGCATAGCCCAGAATGTTCCAAGTTGTGACCATTGACGGTGAGGTCACACTGGCAGGGGCCTGATGTTATATGGGCTCCTCTGCTAAATATATACATAGGCCCTGGGCAAGTCAATGTGTTAAGCAGTTAATTGCAATTATACATCTTTTCAAATTTGGAAGCCACTCTCTGCCCTAACATGGTTTTTGACTTCTTTTGTGATGATACCATCATCCCAGACAAAATTTCTAGTCTACCTTCATGTTAGCTATCAAGCTCAAGCAAAAATTAATAAAGTCCTGGGCTCCTAGGAACATATCCAAAATAAATATCCTAACTTTTTTTCAATCTAGGGTCTCTACTTTCATTGCTCTATTCCTACTACTTGGTCCCTGCTTATTAAATATTTTGTCCTGCTTTATATCTTTCAGCCACCCAAGTTCCAGATGCTACTACAATGATCTCATCTTGACCTGCTTAGGAAGACAACTTCAACGATGTGTCTTAGAACCCCACCTCTCCAGAGTCTTACCCTCCAAGGAAAAGATAGAGACAAGCTAGGGGTGTGTGATCAGCAAACCAACATCCATGTAGAGAAACAATTACAGAAGCCAGAACTCCTTACTGCACCCCAATAGAAAATGGGCAAAAATACATATAAATACAGATAGATGTTAGAAATGATAGTCAACCCCTATCTGGAACCTTGGGAGAACTACTTTCCTATGTAGGAAATGGGGAAAACTCTGGTGGTAGGAATGATATAGAATTATATTGTTATCTCATAATTTTGTAAATCAATACTAAATAATTAATTTTAAAAAATTTAAAAGAATTTTGGTCCATACTCCCAGAGGGCTTGGAACCCCACTTCCACAGACCCAGAACTTTTATAACATAGTACCTTTGTTTTTTTTTTTGCCGCTGCGATGATACAGAAGTGATTCTGGAAAAAACTTGAGGAAGTCAGGTACTGATTCACTTATCTGAGAGGGAGAAGAAAAACAGGAAGGGCAACTATGGGATGATTTCACTCATAAGTATAGAGAGAGAGTTGAAACACATGAAGTTGAAAAAAAAAGAAAATATGTATATACAATCAGTTGTTTTTGCATATTAAAAACTCAGAGAAATAGGCCACAAATCCTGCTCCATCTAAAATCTTTAAATATCATTTTGTAGTGTACATTGTGAAGGCGAATAAAATTATGTCTTCTGTTTGTAAAGGTAGATCCATACTCCCACCTGCCTAGGAAGAAGCCGCTTTTAGAGAGCTGTTGGAAATCTAGAGGCCAGGAGTGCCACAGAACCCAGGCCCAGTCCTGTGCTCCCAGGAGGGATGTGAGGGCAGCACCAGGAGTTTCCCAGGTTGCAGGTTCAATCCCAGGGACCTCGGAAAGCTGGAGCTGAGCTAGAGCTGAGGTGGCCTTCGCTCTCTCAAATAAATAAAGAGGGGGGGAGTAGACATAGGAAGCTTGAATCTTTATAAAAACAAAACAATGGGCAAAAATCACAACTCCAGAGGGTTCAAGTTGGAATGATTAGAGACTCTTTGGAAGTAAAAATGTCATAGCAGTGACCTCCTTGAAGATGTCACTATGGAGAAAAAAAAATGTGTGTTCTATATTGACTAAGCATAGTGAAATAGTGGCAATCTATAGGAAACTAGCAATCATAATAAAAGCCACAGTTTACAACATGCTATTTTTATTAGTGATTTAATAATGATCAACAAGACTGTAGGCTAAGAGGGTTACATATAATTCCCATATAATCACAACCATCAGAATTCTGTATCCCCTCCCCTCCATTGGAAACTTCCTTATTCTTTATCCCTCTGGGAGTATGGACTAAAGATCTTTATGGGGTGCAGAAGGTGGGAGGTCTGGCTTCTGTAATTGCTTCTCTGTTGAACATGGGTGTTGGCAGGTGGATCCAGAACCCCAGCCTGTTTCTATCTTTTCTCACTTGGATAGGGGTCTGGGGAGGTGGGGTTCCAGGGTTATCATGATATTTTTAGCGAGCACAGAATGACAGCCTTTTTAGGATTTCTAATACCCTTCTTCTCCGTCTTATCCCACAATTTTATTCATCACTATTAAATCACTAATAAAAAAATTGTGGGTGAGCAAGAAAACAGTAAAGTCAAGGATTTTATCCTTACGTTGTTTTTTTTTTATTTTCTTTTATATATATATTTATTTTCCCTTTTGTTGCCCTTGGTATTTTTATTGTTGTTGTTGATGTCGTCGTTGTTAGACAGGACAGAGAGAAGTGGAGAGAGGAGGGGAAGACAGAGAGGGAGAGAGAAAGATAGACACCTGCAGACCTGCTTCACTGCCTGTGAAGCGACTCCCCTGCAGGTGGGGAGCCGGGGGCTTGAACCGGGATCCTTATGCCGGTCCCTGCGCTTTGCGCCACGTGCGCTTAACCCGCTGTGCTATTGCCCAGCCCCCTAATTTTTTCATATAACCAATTATCACTTAAAATTGACTCCCTTAACATTCAGTTGTTTGTGCTCAAGGACTCATATAGCTTTATATATGTTTCTAAATGTCTGACATTTCCCGGGGGTTGGGGTGGGTTAATCTACAGGATGGTTTCATTCATGGGTGGAATGTAAAGAATTGAAACACATGAACGTGTAATATTTAAAAAAAAAAAAAAGTGTCTTCCTAGAGCGCATATGCCCGACATCCCTTCTCTCCCAGCAACCCGAGCTGGAATCCAGAGTCTTCCAAGGTGAGTGACAATAACGGGGGCAGGGGTCAAGGGCAAGGTCACAAGGGCAGGCTGAGTAATGATCCTGGGCTGTAAGGGTGGTAGCTAGGAGACCAGTGAGACCGCCATGGTTGGCCCGTGGCCCTCGGGGCAGGAAATTAGTTCCTTATAAAGTGCATTAAATTCTGCAGCACAAGAGGCGTTACCTCAGCCGCTTGACGCCCTCCTTCGGCCTCGGGACCCCACTCCACCCACCCAGAGGACTCACGCCTGCGCAGAACGGCCGTGAGGTGACGTCAGCAGCTTCGGCCCACCCCTACCCACACTCCCCCACCCACCACCACCACCCCCCCCCCCCCGACGTCGTACGTCTAAAGGTCTGTCGTAACTGCCGGGCAAGAGAGGCTGGGAGAAGGGCACGCACACGCGCCACACCCTAAACTGCTAGCCGGCATGCGCGCGCAGGTCGCTGACTCAGGCCTCGGCCACTAAAAACCAAGATAGGGTGTTGTGACGTCATCACGTTGCAGCCCGCCGGGACGCACGTTGAATAGCGATGGGGCGGAGCGAGTTCGGTTGCACCAACACCGGTACATAGGCGCGGGCCGGCGTGTCCTTGGACTTAAAGAGCGGGACGTCCGGCTGGTGAAGGGTAGCGCTTGGCTGTCGCGCGAGGAGAGAGCGGTGAGGGTCGGGTCCAGAGGCCGCAGCGGGTGGGAGGCGGAGCGGGCGAAGGCCGCGGGGCCCCTGCGTGGGGTTTACACGTCAGGTCGAGGCCAGAGCCCGGCGGCGCCAAGTACAACCGGCTCGGAACTGGCGGGGCCGGGAGCCCCCAGCCTCGCACTGCGAACAGCGGGAGCCCAGGAGCCCAGGAGCCGCGGCTTGAGATGAGGGCAGAGCCCGGGTCAAGTGTGGAGCCGGCGGCAGCGGCAGCCCCTCCCTCTGGGTCGGGGCCGGGGTAGGGGCTGGAGGCCGGGAAGCGATGGGCGAGACTCGACCCCGGGCAGTGTGTTGCGGGGGTGGGAGCTGGTGCCGCCTTTCGCGCCCTTGAGCGAGCAGAAACGACTCCGAGGAGGGTCATTTCCTGGCTGCCCGTCGTTCTCGCGTGGGACAGACAGACATCCTGGCCGTCGCCCTGCTCCCCCGCCAGGCTCGGTGGGCGGCCTCGTGGTCGCGTCCCGGGGCGCCTCGCACCCACGACCCCGCGGTGTGGGGTGAGCTCAGCAGGCGACTGTTTTTATGTGTGTTTGGCTTTATCTTTAGGTAGAGGTGCCTTCAAGTGGTAGAGTGAAGAAGTAGGCATTCAAAGTCGAAATTTGTGGAGATCTTTTTTCCCCCTCCTTGGACTGGTGCATTTCCCTGTGCAACTGAAGTTTCATGACTTTGTGTGACCTTGACCTCATCTTTTGGGTTTTGCACCAACTTCTCACTTTGCTTGCTTACAAGACCTGACAAACAGGAGCTTGTCTTTAAGGAAGTCCTCCTTCCAAATAGTATTTTTAGCATTAAAGTCTCTTGCAAGTGTGTAGAATTCGTACTGGTTATTAATGGCATAGATTAGTAATTGGCGAGAATGGTCATTAGTTTCCACTGTTATATATATATTTTTTAACTTGGAGACTACAACAAACTGAGTTTTGTTTTGTTTGTAGGTTTAAAAAATGGGTGATGTTGAGAAGGGCAAGAAGATTTTTGTCCAGAAATGTGCCCAGTGCCATACCGTGGAAAAGGGAGGCAAACACAAGACTGGACCAAATCTCCACGGTCTCTTTGGACGCAAGACAGGTCAGGCTGCTGGATTCTCTTACACGGATGCCAACAAGAATAAAGGTAATTGATGACTGAAGCATAGATTGTATATATGTAAGTAAGTTCTCAAATACTCACTGTCAGTGTGTGAAAACTTACTGTCTTTTCTTGTTTAGGCATCACTTGGGGAGAGGAGACACTGATGGAGTACTTGGAGAATCCCAAGAAGTACATCCCTGGGACAAAAATGATCTTCGCTGGCATCAAGAAGAAGTCAGAAAGAGCAGAGTTGATAGCTTATCTCAAAAAAGCAACTAATGAGTAATAGTTGGCACTGCCTTATTTATTACAGAATAGAAATGTCTCTGACTTTTTTTATGTGTACCATATTTAAATTGATCTCACACACCAGAATTCAGATCATGGATGGCAGATAGAATGCTTTTGTCAGACAATCCTTACTTAAATAAGATTGGCTTGTGGTTAAATGAGTATGATCAGCGTTTTGGATTTTGATAACTCCAGTTCAGCAACTGCAATCACCTTTTTCTTTGTAAAAATATAATTGGATTTGTGCTCAAATTGTCAAAGATGCTGAATGCCATCTCAAAACTTACAGGAGATTGGTTTTGTGTTTAGATTTATATAACTGGTTGACGTAATTAAATACTGTGGAAATCCATTTACTGTCTTAGAACAAAGAAATATTGACCTTTGTTTCAAGTTGTGTTCTTTAGCTGGGTGAAAACAGGGAGGGCTGAAGATAACGTTGGCAGTATCCACTTTATCCCTTTGGTCTCAAATAGGCCAACTGAATTAAAATCCCGTGTCTCTAAAATGTTGCCTTTTATGAATGAAAGGCATTTTAGTGTAATTTGTGTACAATATCAAATAAAGACTATTTAATACCACATCTTACAGATGATTCAGAAGGTCAGATCATTTGAAGAATTGGTGTAGCAGTGTAGAGTAGTAATTGAATTTTTAACTACCTCATTAAAATCGAGAATGTGTATTCAGAAACACAAGCATTTTCAAAATTGTCGTGTGTGTGGTTAGTAAAGGTGCTTTTGCCAATTCACTAAAGTAGAGGAAATATACCGCTAGCTCAAATTTTGTAAATTAAGGCTTAAGATTATTAAGATCACTGATTGTGGTTTTTCTAATGTGCTTAATTTAATGATTGAAAAGAACAATACAAAAGTATTGATGCAGCAGTGTTACTAGTTATAGTACTAGATTGTGTTGTTTCTCTGACCATATTGAGCTCTATAGCATTTGTGTCAGAGTTGGGTGACTAAATAGGATTTTTCAAAATAATTAGTGATTTGTGGATATATCTAATCATTGAAGTGTGAGGACAAAGAATTCAGTCTGGAAATTTGCAGAGGCAATTTATTTACATCAGCATCACTAATGTTCTGTAACTTGTGGTGTATGTGTGTGTTCCAGATCTCCAGACTTCACCACTAAGGGCTTACTTTTTCAGAGAGAAAGGTGCTACAGCACTGAAGCTTTCTGCAGTGTAGTGGGGGGCCGGATTTGAAACTAGGTTGCAGGTGACCCTCTAAGTGATCCCACTGTATAGATTCAAAGGAGGGAACATACCCAGCTTTGGGGAAATAGAGAAACAGGAATTTGGCAAGCACAATGTAACCCACCTGTCTTTGTTTCTATTAGTTTGCCATAGGTGCCAATCTGATAGGTTGGAATGTTACGATACTGTATTCCGTTTTCATTTTAACCACTGGAGATTATTGTGAATTGAAAGGGATATGAGAAAGTTTGCTTACTGTCTAGGAAAGTGCCTTACAAGGAGCTGGCTTTCCCTAGTGTTAGATTCAGGCTGTTTTAAATCAGTTCTCAAAACAAGATAATACTTTTTTTTAATTTTTTTTATTTATTTTCCCTTTTGTTGCCCTTGTTTTTTATTGTTGTAGTTATTGTTGTCGTTCTTAGATAGGACAGAGAGAAATGAAGAGGGGAGAGAAAGACAGACACCTGCAGACCTGCTTCACCACTTGTGAAGAGACTCACTTGCAGGTGGGAGGCCGGGGGCTTAAACTGGGATCCTTACACTGGTCCTTGCGCTTCACGCCACATGTGCTTAGCCCACTGCACTACCACCTGACTCTCAAAATAGACTTTTAAAAAGAATATTAGTTTATAATTACTCCAAACTATCTTAAAAAGCCACATAAAATGTTACTAATCCTGAAACAACAGTGGCTTAGTTGATACCAGTCTGGTGATTGGCAGAGCATGCTAATGTCAGTGGCAGAAAGTTTGTCTCTAAGAATGAATCATGATAGGCAGTGCTAGCCTGTTGTTACCTTATTTGATTACAATCTCTGTGCCCCAAACTATTGACATAATTACATTACTTTTTTTTTTAAGGATAGGAGAGAAAGAACTAAAATTCTGGTGATCTAGCTTGGAAACCCATACTTGAGAGCCTAGTCTAACAGTATTCACTGCACCACCTCCCAGACCATCATACTTAAATTAAAATGCAAAAAAAAAAATGAGTTTTTAATTTCAGGTTGTTTTATTTGGAATTAGTCTTTCAGTTCATTGTGCTTGTTAAGAGTTTGATAAGGTGGGATATTAATCTCATCTGAGAAGTCTCACAGTGTGAAAACTGGAAGAGATGGACTCAGTCACAAAGATAGGAGGGAGAGAAAACCAGACTCACTGGTATATGTACTGCCGTGTATTGAACTTGGGAATTCATGCTTGAGAAACCACTGCGCCACCCCCTGAACCACTACCACTAAATTTTAAATAACCTTTTTCGCCAACAAAATAGCCTAATTGGATACTGCAGTGCTTTTACCATGTCCAGAACCCAATTCAAGCCCAGCCCCAGCCCCCAGCCCCCAGCCCCCATTGTATTAAAGGAAGCTTTGGTGGTGTGGTTTCTTTCTCTGAGAAAGTCATCCTGGAACAGTGAAGACCTGGAGTGAAGAGAATGAATGCCTTCCCCATCTAGTCACAGCTACTTGAAGGCAAAGACTTCTCAGTCATCTTTGAACTCTGGAACCTAAAAGTGAGGCAGCTTTAGTTGAACTTAGTATTATTACATCAGAAAGTAGAGGCATATTTAATAAAATTAATGTGGAGTGGGAAAGATTGGTTATGCAAAGAGACTCATTTACTGAGGCTCCAGAGTCTCAGATTCAGTCTCCCATACCACCTGAGCCAGAGATGAGCACCACTAAGTTAATGTGCTTGCAGTTTAAATAATGACCTAGTTTATTTCTTTTTTTATATAATCTTTAAATTTATTTTTATTACTGGATAGAGACAGAGAAACTGAGGGAGGAGATAAAGAGCGAGAGATACAGAGACACTTGCAGCCCTGCTTCACTTGTGAAGGTTCCCCCTGCAGGTGGGGTCCAGGGGCTTGAACCTGGGTCCTTGCGCACTGTAATGTGTGCACTTAACCAGGTGCGCCACTGCCTGGCCCCCAGCAGTTTATTTCTTCAAAGACCCAATTCAAGCCCACGGTCCCAAGCTTCATGAGCTATGAAGCACATGCAGGTGTTTCTTTCCTCTCAATTTCTCTCTGACGTTCTCTCAAATAGTAAAACATTTAAAACATGGAGCATCATAAATATTGGAGCTCTTCTGTTGTCTGCCTTTCACAAAAGGACCATTGGACTAGTGAGTTACTTGTGCACATTCTCTACAGAAAATGTTGGGTTTGGAACTATAAAAATGAAATATTTAAAGTGGTGATTGGCAAACAGTATCCCCTGGACTGTGCAAGCTTATAACTGCTTAGCAGTGCTATCATTGGCAAACAGTATCCCCTGGACTGTGCAAGCTTATAACTGCTTAGCAGTGCTATCATCAGGTCTAGCATTTCCTAGTTGGCTCTGGCAATAGATTCTAGGGCATTTGATGCCTAAGTTGGTTTTATACTCACATCTAATAAAACATACATCCTTAAATCTGTGCACATGCAACTGTCATTTGTTGGAAACCCATTTTTACCCAGAATCTAGCCCCATAAATTGGAAGTTGCTTTACAGTTAGAAAGGTATAATGGCATCTCAGTTCATCTGTACAACCTCAGAAATGTATGGAACACTTACTATCCAGGTTTTATAGCTAAGTAACCAGGCTTAGTGTGGTTTTATTAACAAATGTAACTGGTGCATTACATTGGTAGTATTAAGTGTTCTGACACCTTTTTACAACTGAAACATTCATCAACCTTTTAGCAGAACTTGTACATTACCTTTCCTTATGAGAGGACTTCTCTAGTCACCCTTACAACACAACATTGCCCACAATAGAGACTTTGTGATCTTTACATCTAGATGATTATTATTCATAAGAGTAATTTTGTGAAATCTTCATTGACCCTTTGCTGCTGTATATACAGTTTCATCTCATTTACTGAAAATAGCACTTGGCTTATTTATTTCTCCATTCCAATTCTTTTCTTTTTTGTTTTTTAAAGACTTTATTTATTTATGAGCAAGATAGGAGAGAGAACCAGATATCACTCTGGTACATGTGCTGCCAGGGATCAAAGTCGGGACCTCATGCTTGAGAGTCCAAAGCTTTACCACTGTGCCACCTCTCAGACCACTCCAATTCTTTTCTTAAATTTACTATTTTTATGAGGAAAAGAAACCAGAACATCAAGAGCCAAGGGAGATGGCATGTGTGAGAGCCCTAATGTTCCAGATTTAGTCCCTACCACCACCAACATGCTGGAGTTGAACAGTATTCGAGTCTCAGTCTCTTCACTCCATCCCCCTCTACCTCTGTTTCTCTCCTGTAATTAATAAGTAAATAAAGCAAAGGGGATAGATAGCATGCATAATGGTTATGCAGACAGACTTTCATGCCTGAGGCTCTAAAGTCCCAGGTTTAATTCCCCATACCACCATCAACCAGAGCTGAGCAGTGCTAGAAGTGGACCTTCCACATGGCCTAGTAATACCTCTCCTAGGGATACATCCTAAGGACTCAATCACACCCAGCCAAAAAGCTATGTGTACGATTATGTTCCTGCAGCACAATTTGTAATAGCTAAAACCTGAAGAAAGCTAGGTGTCCAACAACTGTCTCTTTGAACTGGTCAGAACAGCAGTCCTTTATCATTCTCTGTCACTTTGTTTCCTTAGTCGACCTTTCAGTCTTCAATCACTGCATTTATTGTCTACATCCTCTAATTTATCATGCAAAGTTGCAACATATCCTTACTCTGCAAACACTCAGACTGAAGTGCAACCTAGTCTAGGCATCTTTTTGTACTTCCACATGAGTTTTGGAGACTTTGGGAGAAAAATCACACAATTTTGCCCATCTTATACCGTTGTAAATTTATCTCTTATTCAGATGAACCATCAGAAGCCCTATGCAACTGTCATTTGATCTACCCATGTTCTGCCAGTCTTCCTCCTGGTTAATTTAGAAGTTCATAGGTAGGGATAGATAGCTTAATTAGTGATTATGCAAGGAGACTCATGCTTGAGGCTCCTCCAAAGTCCTAGGTTCACTTCTCCTGAATCACCATACACCATAGATTTGTAGTGGCAAACGCTAGAAGAAGAATAGATTTGTAGTGCTTTGGTAATAAAAATAAAAAAGCATCAAGGTCGGGGGAGATAGCATAATGCTTTTGCAAACAGACTCTCATGCCTGAAGCTCCAAAGTCCTAGGTTCAATCCCCCGCACCACCATAAGCCAGAGCTGTGCAGTGCTCTGGCGTTTCTCTCTGTCTGTCTCTCTCTCCCTCTCCCTCTGCATCTCTCTAAAAAAATATTTTTAAAAAAAGTTCATCAAGCTTAATCTTACCCTACCTTCTGTTCTCACAGCAGATGGCATTGCCTTACCTCCCATCTCAGATAGGAATTCTTTACTTCCTGATTACAAGGGAGGCTTTTTTTACTCCCCATTCCCCATCCTCAACAATGTTATTTAAATATATATATCTTTGATATTTTATTTATTTATTGGATAGAGAGGGAGGATAAAAAACCTGACAAGGAAGATGAAGAAAGAGAAGGAGAGAGAGAAAAGAGGACATCTGCAGCGCTGCTTCACCACTCTGAAGTATTCCCCCTGCAGGTGGGACTGGGAATTTAAAACCGAGGTCCTAGTGCATGGGAAGAAGTACGCTCAACCTCAATCCGGAGCATCACCACGCAGTTCCTCGACAGTCCAGATGTGGTTCAGAATACTCAACTACATCCGAGCACTCCAGAATAGTAAGTCTAATTCCTGTTCCCAGTCCACTTCTGAATCACTCCCCATTGATAATAGAATTGGTAAATGCTGCTTTCATTTCAGTGAAACTTCCTAGTTTGCACTAGGAGTCATGCTCCAACAAAGCAAGGAACACTTAATAAATCCTAGGAATTATAGCTTTGCTTACTCAGTTTAATGAAACTATAGCTGTCCTACCTGACACCTGGATCAAGAGATGAAAAATATTACCAGTTTGGGGATGACAGGAGAACTTTTCTGCAGTAAAATCTAATATATTTTTTTTCAGAAAAAATACATACATATATATAATCTATATATTTTCCGAGTCACCTGTTCTGAATTGGAGCATAAATCATGTTTTCAGTAAAACAAAACAATTTGTAAAAAGAAGATAGAGGGCACGAGAGATAGGATAATGTAATGGTTATGCAAAGAGACTCTCATGCCTGATACTCCAGTGTCCCAGGTTCAATCCCCTGCACCACCATAAGCCAGAGCTAAGCTTTACTCTGGAACAAAGAAGAAGGAGAAAAGAGAGGAAAGAAAGAATACCAATCCTCACGAATACATGATACTAGACATATGCTTTTGGTATATATAATGACCAAACCACGTCCGTGGAGCTTCTTCCCCCAGTACTTTGGTGTTAGAGTTGGAATCTGGAGCATCATACATGGTAAGTTGCCTCCAGGAGGTGAGCTATCTTCCAACCCCTGAGGCAACTTTAAAATATAACCTCTAGGGTTATTGCTGGGGCTTGGTGCCTGCACTACAAATCCACTGCTCCTAGAGGCTATTTTTTTCCTCTTTTGTTGCCCTTGTGTTTATAGTTGTTGTTATTGCTGTCATTGTTGTTGGATAGGACAGAGCAGAGAGAAATGGAGAGAGGAGGGGAAGACAGAGGGGGAGAGAAAGATAGACACCTGCAGACCTGCTTCACCGCTTGTGAAGTGGCCCCCCCTGCAGGTAAGGAGCCGGGGGCTCGAACCGGTATCCTTCCGCCGGTCCTTGCTCTTTGTGCCATGTGCGCTTAACCAGCTGTGTTACCACCTGGCCCCCTTAAAAATATTTTACATATGAAATTATTTTGGATAAAGACAATTTAAAAGGGAAGGTAAAATAGATGCCCACAGAACTATTTACCACATGTGAAGTTTACCCCCTGTAGATGGGGAATGGGCTTGAACCAGGAACCTTTTGCATTGTAACATCTACCAAATGCAACACCACCCAGACCCTGCAAAAACTTCTTAAACTTTTTCCTGGTGAATGCTGAAGGAAGGCAGTCTAAGGATTTTACCTCTCCATTGGACACTGCTTAGTGTAATCTTAGGCACATTAACTATTCTATGTCTTATACTAAAAGTAAATTATAAACTAAAAGTAATCATACTAGCACTCTGACTATTAAAAGGACTAGGCCAGAAAAGGTGTCTAGAATCTTGCTTTGCACTCAATATACATTCAAAACACTAATATTCAACTGGATAGACAAGACAATGTCAAATTAACAGGACGATTGCATGGAAGGGGGATTTTCACTGAGATGTCCATAAATCTAGCAGTACTTAATGTGTCTCATTCCCTCTTAGTGACCAGGAGAAAGAATCACTGAAGTCCAATCTCCACAACTACTTTTTGAACTTCTAGGAAGATAGCTGCCTTTGAGTTGTCTCTTTTTCACTAACCTTTCCTTTTCACCTACAACTGCAGGTTTGCTTTTTAGTCACTCTTGCATATTCTTGTTTGCCTACTTCATACTTAATTTCCCCTTCATTTTTAGTAACAGAACCCTGGTCTGTCCTTTCTTTCTCCCTTTCTTTCTTTCCTTCTTTCTTTCTTCCTTTCCTGGAGTTGTAATATAAAATACTGCACAGTCCTATTTCCCAAGGTGTGGTGGAGGTCAAGTGGAGTCAGCTGGGTGGGACTTCTGGAAAATAATTTTTAGAGAAATGTGACTCATTCAGAAGGATTGCCCTTTTGCCCCGTCTTTCTGCCTGGAATATGGATGTAATGATAAAATTCCTATGTCAGCCATCTTGGGCTATGTGAAACTATTGAGAATAGAAGTCATTCACCTGAAAAAAGCAAGTAAAAAGAAAAAAGAAGGAGCTTGCACAATATGTTGGGGTAAGGCTTCCATCCTAGCTCAGATTTCTGACAGCTTAGTAATTATTCTTCTCAAGCCAGTGTTATTTCAGTTTCTATTAAATACACCAACTTGGGGAGTGGGGCGGTGGTGCAGCGGGTTAAGCGCATGTGGCACAAAGCGCAAGGACTGGCATAAAGATCCCGGTTCGAGCCCCCAGCTCCCCATCTGCAGGGGAATCATTTCACAAGCGGTGAAGCAGGTCTGCAGGTGTCTGTCTTTCTCTCTCCCTCTCTGTCTTCCCTTTCTCTCTGTCCTGTCCAACAACGACATCAATAACCACAACGATGTTAAACAACAAAGGCAACAAAAGGGAAAATAAATAAAAATAAATTAAAAAATAAATAAATACACCAACTTCTAATTCCAGCAAGTATGCCCATATTTATTTATTTATTTATTTATTTATTTATTTATTCATTTTACCAGAGCACTGATCAACTCTAGTTTACGTTGGTGCAGGGGATTGAACCTGGGACTTAGCTTCGAAGTCTCAGGCATGACAGTCTGTTTGCATAACCATTATGCTATCTACCCCTGCCCTATGTCCATCTTAGTATTATTACCCAAAATTACGCTTTTATTTTTTCATTTATTTATTTATTGCTTCTTGGCTGTGTTTACATCCATGACTTTAGCATGCATATATATTTTTAAATATCTTATTTATTTATTTATTTTTAATTTCTTTATTGGGGAATTAATGTTTTATATTCAACAGTAAATACAATAGTTTGTGCATGCATAACATTCTCCAGTTTCCCATTTAACAATACAACCCCCACTATGTCATTTATCATCCTTCATGGACCTGTATTCTCCCCAACCACCCACCCCAGAGTCTTTTACTTTGGTGCGATATGCCAATTTCAGGTTCTACTTGTGTTTTTGTTTCTGATCTTGTTTTTCAACTTCTGCCTGAGAGTGAGATCATCCCATATTCATCCTTCTGTTTCTGACTTATTTCGCTTAACATGAATTTTTCAAGGTCCATCCAAGATCGGCTAAAAATGGTGAAGTTACCATTTTTTACAGCTGAGTAAAAAATGTGTATATATACCACAACTTGCTCAGCCACTCATCTGTTGTTGGACACCTGGGTTGCTTCCAGGTTTTGGCTATTACAAATTGTGCTGCCAAGAACATATGTGTACACAGATCTTTTTGGATGGATGTGTTGGGTTCCTTAGAATATATCCCCAGGAGAGGAATTGCAGGGTCATAGGGTAGGTCCATTTCTAGTCTTCTGAGAGTTCTCCAGACTGTTCTCCACAGAGGTTGAACCAATTGACATTCCCACCAGCAGTGTAGGAGGGTTCCTTTGATCCCACAACCTCTCCAGCATTTGCTGCTGTTACCTTTTCTAATGTATGACATTCTCACAGGAGTGAAGTGATAATCTCATTGTTGTCTTTATTTGCATTTCTCTGACAGTCAGAGACTTGGAGCATTTTTTCATGTGTTTCTCGGCCTTTTGGATCTCTTCTGTGATGAATATTCTGTCCAAGTCCTCCCCCCATTTTTGGATGGGGTTATTTGTTGTCTTGTTGTTGAGTCTGGCAAGCTCTTTATATATGTTGGTTATTAAACTCTTATCTGATGTATGGCATGTAAAGATCTTCTCCCATTCTGTGAGGGGTCTCTTGGTTTGGGTAGTTGTTTCTTTTGCTGTGAAGAAGCTTTTTAATTTGATGTAGTCCCATAGGTTTATACTTGCCTTAGTCTTCTTTGTAATTGGATTCGTTTCATTGAAAATGTCTTTAAAATTTATGCGGAAAAGAGTTCTGCCAATATTTTCCTCTAAGTATCTGATAGTTTATGGTCTAAGATCCAAGTCCTTGATCCACTTGGAATTTACTTTTGTATTTGGTGAAATACAGTGATTCAGTTTCATTCTTCTGCATGTTTCAACCCATTGTTTCCAACACCATTTGTTGAAGAGACTCTGCTTTCCCCATGTAATAGTCTGGGCCCCTTTGTCAAAGATTAGATGTCCATAGGTGTGGGGCCTCATTTCTGGGCTCTCAATTCTATTCCACTGGTCAATGTGTCTATTCATGTTCCAGTACCAAGCAGTTTTGATGACAATGGCCCTATAATACAGTTTGAAATCTGGGAGTGTGATGCCTCCGGTTCTGTTCTTTTTTCTCAAGATTGTTTTGGCAATTCTAGGTCTTTACTGTTTCCAGATAAACATTTGTAGCATTTTTTCTATTCTCCTAAAAAATGTGCTTGATGGGGATAGCATTAAATTTGTAGATGGCTCTGGGTAATATATTCATTTTAATGATGTTAATTCTTCCAAACCATGAACATGGAATATCTTTCCACTTCTTTGTGTCTTTTTAAATTTCTTTGAGTAGTGATTCATAACTTTCAGTATACAAGTCTTTCACTTCTTTGGTTAGGTTTACTCCTAGATATTTTATTGTTTTTGTTGCTATAGAAAAAGGAACTGACTTCTGGATTTCAATTTCTTCTTAGTGTTTGCATAGAGGAATGCCACTGACTTTTGAATGTTAATTTTATAGCCTGACACATTACTGTATTGCCTGATGATTTCCAAAAGATAATTGCTGGATTCCTTAGGTTTTTCCATGTATACTATCATGTCATCTGCAAATAAGGAGAGTTTGACTTCTTCTCTTCCAATCTATATGCCTTTAATTCCTTGCTCCTGCCTGATTGCTATAGCAAGAACTTCCAACACTATGTTGAATAGTAATGGTGATAGTGGGCAGCCCTGTCTAGTACCTGATCTGAGGGGAAATGCTTCCAGTTTTTCAACATTGAGTATGATGTTGGCTGTAGGTTTGCTATATATAGACTCCACTATCTTGAGGAATTTTCCATCTATTCCCATTTTTTGTAGTGTTTTGATCATAAAGGGATGTTGTATTTTGTCAAAGGCTTTCTCTGCATCTATTGATATGACCATGTGGTTTTTGGTCTTGCTTTTGTTGATGTGGTGGATCACACTGATTGATTTACATATATTAAACCAACCTTGCATGCCTGGGATAAACCCCACTTGGTCATGATGAACAATCTTTTTGATATACTGCTGTATCCGGTTGGCTAGAATTTTGTTCAATATTTTCGCATCTATGTTCATCAGAGATATTGGTCTGTAGTTTTCTTTTTTGGTTGTGTCCCTGTCTGCTTTTGGTATCAGGGTGATGTTGGCTTCATAGAAGCTGGCAGGGAGTATTCCAGTGTCTTCAATCTTCTGGAAGACTTTTAAAAGTAGAGGTATTAGTTCTTCTTTGAAAGTTCTGTAGAATTCATTTGTAAAACCATCTGGTCCAGGACTTTTATTTTTGGGGAGATTTTTGGTAACTGTTTCAATTTCATTAGCTGTGATGGGCCTGTTCATGTTATCCACTTCCTCTTTACTTAGTTTTGGAAGTTGGTAGTTATCTAGGAAATTATTCATTTCTTGCAGGTTCTCTAGCTTGGTGGCATATAGTTGTTCATAGAAGCCTTTCATGATATGTTGAATTTCCGCAGTGTCTGTTGTGATATCTCCTCTTTCATTTACTATCCGATTTATTTGGGTCTTCTCCCTTTTTTGTTTTGTGAGTCTGGCTAAAGGCTTGTCGATTTTGTTTACTCTTTCGAAGAACCAACATTTACTTTCATTGATCTTTTGTATGGTTTTCCTATTCTCAATGTTATTTATTTCTGCCCTAACTTTAGTGATTTCTGTCCTTCTGGTTGCTTTAGGATTCCTTTGTTGTTCTTCTTCTAGGTCTTTAAGATGTGCAATCAGGCTGTTTATTTGTGCCTTTTCTTGTTTCCTAATGTGTGCTTGTATAGCTATGAACTTCCCTCTTAGGACTGCTTTAGCTGTGTCCCAAATATTTTGATAGCTTGTGTCTTCATTTTCATTGAACTCTGGAAACATTTTGATTTCTTCCTTGATTTCCTCTTTGACCCAGAAGTTGTTAAGAAGTGTACTGTTGAGCTTCCAAATTTTGGGACTGTTACTAATCTTTTGTTGATTGTTAAGTCTTAGTTTAATTCCACTGTGGTGTGAGAAGATGCCTGGGATGATTTCAGTGCTCTTGAATAGGCTGATGCTGTCTTTGTGGCCTAACATATGGTCTATCCTTGAGAATGATCCATGTGGATTTGAGTAAAATGTGTATTCCAGTTTCTTGGGATGAATGACTCTGAAAATGTCCAATAGTTCTAGTTTATTTATCTCTTCATTTAGCTCCCTTATGTCTTTACTGATTTTCTTCCTGTATGATCTGTCAAGTTGAGATAGTGGGGTGCTGAAGTCCCCTACTATGATTGTGTTACTGTTAATATATTGCTGTAGCTCTTTCAGTAGAAGTTTGATATATTTAGATGGCTTCTCATTGGGTGCATAGATATTAATAATTGTTAAGTCCTCTTGATTGACTGATCCTCTGAGCATTAAGTAGTGTCCATTCCTATCTTTTTTAATCTTATCTATTTTAAAGTCTCTCATGTCAGATATGAGAATAGCTATTCCTGCCCTTTTTTGTGGGTCATTGGCTTGTATGATAGTTTTCCATCCTTTCACTTTAAGTCTGTGTTTGTCTTGTTGAGTTAGGTGAGTTTCCTGTAGACAACATATTGTTGGGTTGTGTTTTCTGATCCATCTTCCTACTCTGTGTCTTTTAATAGGTGAATTCAGGCCATTGACATTTATTGATATCAAAGATTGAAGATATTTTAATGCCATTCTTGTAGAGTTTTAGAGTGTTTTGATATACGTCCTATTTGTGGTGGTCTGATTGTTTATAGGAGACCTTTCAGAACTTCTTTCAGGGCAGGCTTGGTGATGGTTGCTTCCTTCAATTGTTGCTTGTCTGAGAAGGTTTTGATGCTTCCATCTAGTCTGAATGACAGTCTAGCAGGATATAGTATTCTTGGCTGAAAGCCTTTTTCATTGAGCACTCGATAGATATCTTGCCATTCTCTTCTGGCCTGTAGTGTTTGTATGGAGAAGTCTGCTGCTAATCTTATGGGTTTTCCTTTGTAGGTGACTCTTTGTTTTTCTCTTGCAGCCTTGAGGATCCTTTCTTTATCCTTATTCCTTTCCAATCTAAGTATGACATGTCTTGGTGTCTTTAGGTCTGGGTTAATTCTGTTTGGGACCCTCTGGGCTTCTTGAATCTTTATGTCTTTGGTGTTGTCTAGACTAGAGAAATTTTCAGCTATTATGGCCTGGAGAATGCTTTCTTCCTCTCCTTCTCTTTCTTCCTCTGGTAAGCCAATAATGCATATATTGTTTCTTTTGAAGTCATCCCATAGGACTCTGTTGTTGTTTTCAGCATCTCTTAATCTCTTTTTGAGATCTCTTACTTCTTTTTTAGTTGTCTCTAATTCATCCTCAATCTTGCTAATTCTGTTTTCAGCCTCATAGATTCTATTCTCTCTGCCCTCTACTGCTTTCTGGAGTTCATCTATTTTGTTGCCCTGCTCTGATACTGTTTTAGCTTGTTCAGCTAGTTGCCTTCTTAGCTCAGCGATTTCAGCTTTCAGCTCTCTAATAACCATGAGATAATTAGAATTTTCTTCCATATTCTCATTTGTTGTTCCTGCATTTCTGATTACAATTTTTTTCAAATTCTTTACTCACTCCTATTATTATTTCCTTAGCTAATGTTTGGATGTTGAACTCGTTATTTTGTGCTTCACCCTCTGGAGGACTTTTAGCTGGACTCTTGTCCTGGTTCGAGTCTCCAATATTTTTTCTTGTTGTTTTAACCATTTTATATATTATGTTATGAGTTCCCTTTATCAGTACTTTTCAAATTATTGATTACTATTGCCTGTATTGACTTGTGTCTAAATAATTTAATTAAAGGGTTTACCGTGGTGGAAGTTAACAGTTTTTTCAATCCCTGAGTTGGAGCTCAGTGGTATAAAAGCCTCTTTTTTTTTCTTCCCTGTAGGCTATGGGAGCCTGAGGGCTCTTAAACTATCAATAGGCTTCTTAGCTTAATCACTGACTCCTGACCAAGAGATAAAGCAGGGTGTGGCAGAGATAATCCAGTGGTTATGCAAAGAGACTTTCACAGCCCCTCAGCTATGCCACCGAGGTATAGGTCTTCTGAGTTTCCTGGTTAGATCTCTGTCCCCTGGTGTCCCTCCCTGTTGCTGCTCCAGATTCTGAGGGTAGTAGCAATGGAGACTCAGAGTTGAACTTGGTGAGTCTCTGGGGAGTCCTTTCCTCCCTTCAGCTGTCCCCTTGTTGGTGGAGCAGACTGGAGGTGGTGTCTCCACTGATAAACTGTTGAACTGTTAGCAGTCACTTAATCTCTCCTTAGGCCCCTCTTTCCTCTCTGTCACCAGCCACGCATGTTTGTACTCACAGGTGATTTACTGGGTTCCTGTGGTCATTCTAGTCCTGTCTTGTTTTGGTCCTGGGTGGTCTCCTTTGGTATTCCTAGTTGATCCTGGAGAGGAGAGGCGAGGAGAGGAGAGGAGAGGAAAGGAAAGGAGAGAAAGCTATCCTATCCTGTGATTTTTGTCAATGTTTCCTTTTTTTTTTAAGTTTTCTCTTTTTTTTGTTTTTTTTATATTTATTTTATTTATTTATTCCCTTTTGTTGCCCTTGTTGTTTTATTGTTGTACTTATTATTGTTGTTGTCGTTGTTGGATAGGACAGAGAGAAATGGAGAGAGGACGGGAAGACAGAGAGGAGGAGAGAAAGACAGACACCTGCAGACCTGCTTCACCGCCTGTGAAGCGACTCCCCTGCAGGTGGGGAGCCGGGGTTCGAACCAGGATCCTTATACCGGTCCTTGTGCTTTGTGCCACCTGCGCTTAACCCGCTGCGCTACAGCCCGACTCCCAATGTTTCCTTTTTATAAATAAAAAATTTTAAAATAAAAAAATAAAAAGAATTTGTGGTAATCTAAGAACACAGACACATCTCTCTAGACTGGAATCTGAACTAGAGGATAATTGCTTCTTGGCCTTTTGGCTAAGATCAAGTGTGAACTAGAGGATGATAGGACAAGAGTTTGGGGATTCTTAACTCTAGAACATAGTGATTATTGGGATTTAGCCACATTCTTCACATTTTTCTGTTCCACAACGAACTGAAAACAATTTATTTTCTCTGTCTCTCTTTTTTAACTATAACACTGATCAGCTCTGGGTTATAGTGCTGTGGGGAATTGAACATGGGACTTTGCAGGCTCAGGCATGAGTGTCTCTTTGCATAACGATTATGCTATCTACCCCCACAAAATAATTTTTTCAACAAAATGTGAAGAAAAAAAATTTTTTTTTTTCTTACTAGAGTACTGCTCAGCTCTGGATTACAGTGGTGTGGGAGACTGAACCTGGGACCTGGAAACCTCAGGCATGAGACTGTTTGCATAACTTTTATACTACCTCCCCCTGCCCCCCAAAAAAAACTTGTTTGCAGTGCAAAATAAAACCAATTTTATTTATTATTTTTTTATCACTAGCCTTAAATCATATGTTGATGATAAATTTATTTTTAGTTTTCGGTCCAATTCTGCCAATGATCTGGATAATAATGATTGAAGGAGTCTGTAGGTCTTTAAACTTCCTTGTGGGTGTTGATATCTCTCCTTTTTATTTTACTTTATTTACTTATTATTGGATAGAGACAGAGAGAAATTGAGGGAGAGGAGAGAGAGGGAGAGAGACACCTGCAGCTCTACTTCACCACTCATGAAACTTTCCTCTTGCAGGTGGGGACCAGGGGCTTGAACCCTTGTCCTTGTGTACTGTAGTGTGTGCACTTAACCAGATGTGCCACTGCCTGGCCCTGGGTGTTGGTATCTCCAGTAGAATTTTAATCAGTGATATTTCCTCCCCACACAGATCCTGAACAAAATGAAAAATAAAGGACAAGATAGATGGAAAATTAAATACCACCTTATTTACTGAAAAAGAAGAGGTTGGAAAACTAAGAATCAAGTATTGGGAAAACATGGCACTTCCCTGCTATTTTTATCTCTTTTACTGCTTACATGAAACACTTTACCTCTGGTCACCAAATGTGGAAATATTTCCTACACAGAGCAATTCTTCATAACACCAGGCGAGCAGTGTATAGTTTAACGTAATTTTGACACTACCTGTTTGGACATAGTGTCCGATCCATCAGGTTAAGATCTCAATCCCAGAAGATATAATTAAGGTGTTTTTTTGTGTGTGTGTGGAGGGGAGGGGGTTATAAAATAGGAAGACTTAACTTATTAGCTCCTTAAAAACTGCAGTGAGGAAATAGGTAAAAGAGGAAAAGATTTAGCTAACTATTCAGTGTGAGTCATGAGTCTTTAATTGGCTGTGTTCTTCAGCCATCAACTTCTAAGATATGTGGATTCCAGAACAAGGGAGTAAAGGCGCAAGCTGGAAAGGTAACCAGCAGGAACAGCACAAGTGGGGCAAAGAGGTGCAAGAGGGCAGTAGAGCAAGAGCGCTATGAGGAGGTATTTCTGCCAGTTCCCTCCTTAAATATTCAATTCTCAAAAGTCCTTATGAGGTTAGGTTCTGTGCTATGTCTGCCATGTGCTAATGTCGCCTGCCTTCCTCTTTGTTTACAGGCATTCTACATCACGTATTCCCAACATATTTTATTTTGGTTTATTTTTATTTTATTACTAGACCACTGTTCAGCACTGGCTTATGGTGGTTCATGGAATTAAACCTGGACGACTTAGGCATGAAAGTCTCTTGCATAACTCTCAATACTATGCCAGCTCCCCAGTTCAATATTCATTTTCTATAGTAGGAAGTGGTAGGTGTGGCCATCAGAAGTGGCTCTAGTCCCTCCACTACCCATTTTGCATGCCAGGCATTCCCTTCACATTGGTCAGTTCCCACTGGAGTCTTTGAGGCCCTGGAGGATAGTATATGTTCTATTTATCTTGGCTCCTCCTGGCAACAGGAAATTAAAATCCCATGAATTAAGTTTTGTGATAGCAGAGGTTATCTCTTTTATATTTTACCCTTCCCCCCCAACACTACTGTTAATTAATCCTTGGTTGCAAAGATCTCATACCACCTCAAGAAATTTCTTATTGCAAAAAGAAAGGCTAGTGTTATATAGGCTTCTCTGTAAATAGCTACATTCCCTATCTAAGGCAACTCTAGGGACCAGATTAACATGTTTACCCCCTCAGCAGAAGTTGTTGAATCTAATATATTGCCATTTATATGAATTCTCTCTTAGACTTTGCTTCTTTTAATATTAATGTCTACCCCTGTTATCAATGGGAAGAAAGTCTAACTGACCTAGTTGGTTAACCCTGACAACGAAAACTTTTTGTTTGTTTATAGAATGAGGAGAGAAAAGGACCAGAAAGCACTGGTCAACTCTGGCCTAAAGTGGTTATGGGGACTGAACCTGTGGCTTTTGAGGCTTCAGGCATGAAAGTTGCAGGTCTAAAAGTTGTGCTATACTGCTGACCTTAGAGACATTTTTGAGGGGGGAGGGGGGAATCATCACTGGGGCTTTATTGCTTCAGGCAGTCTCTTTCATAGAGACAGAGACAGAGATAGAAAGTCAAGATGGGGAGTCAGGCGGTAGGGCAGCGGGTTAAGCGCAGGTGGCGCAAAGTGCAAGGACTGGAATAAGGATCAAAATTTGAGCCCCCGGCTCCCCACCTGCAAGGGAGTCGCTTCACAGGTGGTGAAGCAGGTCTGCAGGTGTCTCTTTCTCTCCCCCTCTCTGTCTTCCCCTCCTTTCTCCATTTCTCTCTGTCCTAAACCAACAACAATGACATCAATAATAACTGCAACAATAAAACAACAAGGATAACAAAAGGGAATAAATAAATATAAATTTTTTTTTAAAAAAAGACTAAAAAAAAAGTCAACATGGCACCTAAGGTGTGAGTGTGTGTGTGTGTGTGTGTGTGTGTGTGTGTATTGGGGGATTGCTGACTTGAACCTGGATTGTGCATATAGCAAAGCAGGCACACTACCCACTTTTGCTGACCCTAGAGATTTTAAAACTAAGCCACTTCCCAGGTTTCCAGATATCCACTCAGGTGGTTTTACTCTAAAAATAGCCTAGGAGACCATCTGCTTGCTTTGGCTCAGGACTGCTCAAGTCTGATACAGAATCTTATACAGAATTCAAATTAAATGTCTCTTCCGTTAACTGGAAGGTTAGAGGAATTTCCTGACTATGTATATTATAATGCTGTTTGTGTATTCTGGTCTCAGTGTTGAGCTAAGGCATAAATGTTCTGTTCTTTGACTTGTAGCTGTCATTGTCATTTTGAGAATCTATGAGAACTTGTGAACACAGCTCATAAATTCATGGTCACTTTCAATGTCCTTCACTAAGCAGTAAACATATACCCCAGTGGAGTCTAGAGCTATCATATCTTGCTATTTTTTCTTTTTTATTTGATAGGACAGAGAGAAATCAAAAGGGGAGGGGTTACAGAGAGAGACAGAGACGGAGAGACTCCTGCAGTACTGCTTTGCCATACATAAGGCTTCCCTTTGCAGATGCACACTTGGGCTCCAACCTGGGTCCTTGCACAGGCAGTGAGATGGGAATGGAGTTTGAAAACACACAGCTGTCACAAGTCCATGATCCTTCTACTGACCTATATAAGTCACTTCCCAAGCTCTTCAGGACACATTCTTATGTTATAGGATGAAAGTGGAGTTGCTCTGCAATTCTCTTCACCATCAGTATTGACTTCCCCAGTGCTTGGATCATCTGATACAGCTGATTTGGTTCTCTTTAGTTCTGTCTATTCGTCTGTATAATGTAGTTTATAGCCTAATAAATATTTCTTGGAATTATAAAAAATTATGCAAATTTACATCTAACAATAAAATGCAGGATCAGACACTATCTGGAAGCTCTGGAGTGAATAGATTGGGAAAGCTAGTGAGAAAAGAATGCAAAAATAAGGGATCTAAAGAATCCTTTAAAAATTTACATTTAGAAAATCACACCCTGGAGTCAGGCGGTAGCACAGCGGGTTAAGTGCACGTGGCGCAACGGCAAGAACCTGTATAAGGATCCTGATTGGACTCCCAGCTCCCCACCTGCAGGGGAGTCGCTTTACAGGCCGTGAAGCAGGTCTGCAGGTGTCTATCTTTCTCTTCCCCTATCTTCCCCTCTTCTCTCCATTTCACTCTGTCCTATCCAACAATAACGACATCAACAACAACTATAACAATAAAACAACAAGGGCAACAAAAAGGGAATAAATGATTTAAAAAAAAAAAAAAGAAAATCACATCCTTTTAAAAAAATACCTTTTTTGGTAATCAGGCTGTAGCACAGCGGGTCAAGCGCACGTGGCGCAAAGCCCAGGGACCGGCGGAAGGATCCCAGTTCGAGCTCGGCTTCCCACCTGCAGGGGAGTTGCTTCGCAAGTGGTGAAGCAGGTCTGCAGATGTCTATCTTTCTCTCCCTCTCTCTGTCTTACCCTCCTCTCTCCATTACTCTCTGTCCTATCTAACAATGACAACAACAATAATAACGACAACAATAAAACAAGGGCAACAAGAGGGAATAAATAAATATTAAAAAATACTTTTAAAATTTATTAATGAGAGTGACAGGAGGAGAGAGAGAGAAAGAACCAGCTATCACTCTGGTACATGTGCTTCTGGGGTTCGAATTCAGTCCTCATGTTTGAGAGTCCACCGCTTTATTCACTGTGCTCCATCCACCACCAGAGTTCTGTAGCCCCACCCTCCCACCTCTCAGAGATAGCCACCATACTTCTTACAAGTCTTAGAAACAGTTTGCTTCTGTTTTTTGTTTTTTTTTTTCAAGTTCATGTGCGTCAGATCTCTAGATTCTACATATGAGTGAAACCACCTGGTAGTTTTGTCTTTTATCTCTTATTTTGCTAAGAATAATCACCTCTGTTTTCATTCAGAAAATTACCTTCTTGACAGTCTTTCCTGCATATGTATAATTATCAACGTGGCAGGTGCTTTTAAAAACCAGTAGCTAGTGGGCTGGATGGTGGCACACCTGGTTAAGCTCATGTGTTAACAATGCTCAAGGACCCAAGCTCAAGCCCCAGTCCCCTAAGGCAGCGTGGGTAGTTTCATGAGTAGTGCTACAGATGCCTCTCCCTTTCTGCACAAGGATCCCGGTTCGAGACCCCAGGCTCCCCATCTGCAGGGGGGCCACTTCACAAGTGGTGAAGCAGGTCTGCAGGTATCTATCTTTGTCTCTCCTACTCTATCTTCCCCTCCTCTCTCAATTTACCTTTGTCCTATACAATAAAATGGGGGAAAAAATATGACCACCAGGAACAGTGGAATCATAGTGCTGGCACCAAGCACCAGCAATAACTCTGGTGGCAAAAAAAAAAAAAATCAGAAAAAATTATCAAAAATAAAAAAAATTATTCCCATAATTAAGACATGTATTTTCAAATAGGTCTGGAAAAATATGGAAGCAACCTAAATAACCTTCCACAGAGACTGGGTAAAGAAGCTATGGGGTGTATATGCAGTTTAATACTACTCTTTAATTTTAAAAAGATGATATTTTATTCTCTGGAATAAAATGGATGGGACTGGAGATGACCATGCTATGTGAAGTAGGTAAAGCAGTGAAAGACAACTACTATATAGACATATAGACAACTACTATATGGGTTCAGTAATATGTATGCTATAGATAGCTAAAGTAAAGAAAATGGCAAAAGAAACAGTAAGCAAACTGTCTCTTGGATATATTTTTTTTAAATCACTATGATTATCAGAGGAAAAAGGATTGGGACACAGCACCTTTGTTGGCAGGTGTGGTGAGTTGTACATACGCATTTATGGGAGTGGAACTATACTCCTGAAAGCAATGTTGAATCAATGCTTTTATAAAATAATAAGAGATAAACAAAATACAGAGGCTGTGCTTGACTTTATAGTGAACACCAGAGGGCGCCAAGTTCTTCAGTGATACATAGGTCACTAAGGCTCATCTCAAAATTTCAGCACACAAATAGTTGTTGGCCAAAACAGAAGCAAGCAAACTGTAAGACTTGGGAGAACTATGGTGGTTATCTCTGGGAGGCTGGAGGGTGGGGATACAGAACTTTGGTGGTGGGTGAGCGGTGGAGCTTTACACTGTAATCTTATAATCTCGTAACAAATTATTAATACAAAATAAAAATCATTATAAAAATAGTTGCTTGCAAGTGATATGTCTTTTTCTAATATTTTATTTATTTATTTTATATTGGATAGAGATAGAGAGACATTGACAGGAAGGGGAGATAGAGAAGAGGAGATACCAGCAATCCTGCTTTACCATTTGTAAAACTGGCCCCTGCAGGTATGTCCAGGGGCTTGAACATGGGTCCTAGAGCATTGTGATGTGAGCACTCAACCAGGTGCACCACCACCTGGCCCTGCAAGTGATATTTATTATGGGTTACCCAGTGTCAGGCAACTTCTCTCTTACAGACAGATCTTATATAGTTATATATACTTCCAGTTTAGTAGAACCTATGTCCGTTTTGTGGTTTTATGTGCCTATAAGATTTTCCAGGATTGAAAACGATTTGAAGGGCTGGGTGGTGGTGCACTTGGTTGAGTGTACATGTTATAGCCCCTGGTCCCCACCTGCCGGGGGAAAGCTTCATGAGGTCTGCAGGTGTCTCTCTGTCTCTCTTCCTCTCTACCTTCCCTTTCCCTCTTGATTTCTGGCTGTTTCCATCTAATAAAGATAAAAAAAATTTATAAAAGAAAATGCTTTTAAATTGATCAAAAGAAAGATTACAGAAGCATTTACAGGTACCACCTAAGTTTTTGTGCTTTGGAAGGAGTCTCAGTGAAGATGTAAAGCCTAACTAAGAAGCTTCCTCACTCCCCTCACCTACCCACCCCCAATATTTTAACTAAAGACTACTAACTCTTCAGACCATCTCACCCCTTTGTTCTGCTTCTATGCTCACAAAGTGATCTTTGGTGACTGATAATTTATCTCCTTTCATAGAGCACTCAAAAGAACAAAATAAGACTTAAAAATTCTCATCTTTTTAAAAAAGATTTTGTGTATTTATTAATTACAGAGATAGAAGGAGAGAAAGAACCAAATGTCACTCTGATACATGTGTTTCTGGGGATCCAACTCAGAACCTCATGCTTGAGAGTACAATGCTTTATCCACTGTGCCATCTCCCAGACCATCAGTTCTTTACATTTATTTTTTTAAAAGATTTATTTATGAGAGAGGGAGGAAGAGGAAACAAAAGAGTCACTCTGGCATATGTGTTTCTGAAACTGGAACTCTAGACATTATGCTTAAAGTCTAATGTCTTTTTAAAAAAATTATTATAAACAAAATCATAGGATAAGAGGGGGTACAATTCCATACAATTGCCACCACCAGAGCTCTGTATCCCATCCCCTCCATTGGAAGCTTTCCTATTTTTTATCCATTTGGGAGTATGGACCCAGGATCATTATGGGGTATAGAAGGTGGGAAGTCTGGCTTCTATAATTCTCCACTGGACATGAGTGAAGTCTAATGTCTTATCTACCAGAAAATTCTTACTTCTTGTGATCCGGGAGGTGGCACAGTGCATAAAGCATCGGACTCTCAAGCATGAGGTCCTGAGTTCAATCCCCGGCAGCACATGTAATAGAGTGATGTCTGGTTCTTTCTCTCTCTCCTCTTATCTTTCTCATTAATAAATAAAATCTTTAAAAAATTCTTACTTCTTATGACATGGATTTATTAATTATAAGTGCTTGGTGAACAGTCATAGTTCTTATTTTCTGAGGAATATAGTACAAGGAAAGTTTTTAAACTTCAGAATGATTTCCTCTGACGACTTATATATAGCTCACCAAGTAGAGTACATGCCTTACCATGCTTGAACTATTAGGTTCAAGTCCTAATACCACATGAAAGCACTATGGAGAGCACTGGGTGGGAAACTCCACAAATGATGGAGTAGTGCTGTCATGTCTCACCTTCTTTCTACTTTTTACAGAAAGAATGAGAAGAAAAGACCAGCCCAGGAGCAATGGAATCATTTATATGTGAAACCCTAGCACTGCAAAAATCAGACACACTTGTTAGACAACTCTGACAAGTTTGAATCTGGATACCAGAAACAACCATTAATAGAAATAAAGAAAACATTATAGGACAATAGAAGGCTTTGTCACAAATGTGAGGAGCAGGTTGTGCAGGTGACAACCATCAATGTGCAACTGAAAACGAAGTCATGTGTTGGCACCTAGGAGGGGAGGAGGAGAGAAATAACAGGCTGAGGAGACACTGGTGTGGGGATGGAGGGTTAGAGGGGTAAGGAGGTGAGGGCAAATTATTGCATGGAGGGAATTCCTGGGGGAGGATGTGGAAAAAGAAGAAATGAAGGTTAAGAACAGTTCTAGGGACTTAGGCAGTAAGACCCAAGAGAGCAATGGAATAACATCTCATAATGACGTCACAGGGCAGAATCCGTTTCTTTTGGAACAGAGGCATTGTGTCAAGTGCCACAGAAAAGACTAAAAGGTGGAAAGGGAATTTATTGTTGAAAGTATCAAGCATAACATATGGTCTCTGGATTATGAACTTAAAAGAAATGAGGAAATGCTAACAGTTAGCCAAATATTGGGTTATTGGAAAAGTCATGACACATTTTTGCATAGAAAAACAAAAAAAATGCATCATGACTTTTCTGACAACTCGATACATGATGATAATAACATATTGCTAGGCCTTTCAGAAATATCACAGTGATGAGTTTTTAAAAATGTTTCTTTTATGGATGTAGACTGGAATATTGTATGAGATTTGCATCAAAATACCCTAGGGGAAAGGCAGAGAGTAGGTGGGAAGGCAGGTAAAATAGAATTGAAATCCAGAGTTGGGTGGACACAGGAGGTTTGGTTAGACTGTTCTCTCTTTTAGACGAGTAGGAGTGGTCCAAGAGTTGGTGGAATTGATAAAATGTTGCACTCTAAAGCAGGAGGTCCTGGATTTTGTTTCTAGGATGGCATGTGCCAAAGTGATGCTTTATTTTTTTTTCTCTCTCTCTCATTAATACATACATAAATATCTTAAAATAATAAAATAAAGATGGATAGGAGTCGGGGATGTGGTTCAGCAGCAGAGCACCTACTTCACATGATGGAACTCTGGGTTTGACCCCTGCCATCATATGGGAATAGCAAGAACTTTATGGATGTTAGAATAATCTCTCATTCTCTCTCTCTCATTCTCACTCCCCTTCATATTTTACTTTTATTAAAAAGGAAAAAATGTTGGGCCAGAGACTTGTTTCAGTGGTAATGTGCAAGCTTGGAACCATGATTAATCTTTGACAAAACATAATACTTAAAAATATTTGTATAGAAAAATGTTATAAGAGGGGGCCGGGCAGTAGTGCATCAGGTTAAACACACATAGTGTGAAGCACAAAGATCCCAGTTCGAGCCCCTGGCTTCCCACGTGAGGGGGGGGGTCACTTCACAAGTGGTGAAGCAGGTCCGCAGGTGCCTATCTTCCTCTCCCCCCCATCTTTCCCTCCTCTCTCAATTTCTCTCTGTCCTATCCAATAACAACAATAGCAACAGCAAAAACAATAATAATAACAACAACAATGGAAAAAAGATGGCCATCAGGAGCAGTGGATTTGTAGTGCAGGCACCAAGCCCCGGTGATAACCCTGGAGGCAAAAAAAAAAAATGTTGTAAGAAAACATTACCAAAATTTTTACTCTATTTGTATTAGAGTAGAAGGATTATGTTTTTTTCTTCTCTTTCATCTTCTCTATATTCCTTGATTTTTTTATAATGTGGTTTGATATTTATTTTATTATTTTCTTAAATATTTTATTTATTTATTTTCCTTTTTGTTGCCCTTGTTTTTATCATTGTTGTGGTTATTAGTATTGTCATTGCTGTCATGGTTGTTGGATAGGACAGAGAGAAATGGAGAGAGGAGGGGAAGACAGAGAGAGGGAGAGAAAGAGAGACACCTGCAGACCTGCTTCACCGCCTATAAAGCGACTCCCCTGCAGGTGGGGAGCTGGAGGCTTGAACCGGGATCCTTAAGCTGGTCCTTATGCTTTGCTCCACCTGTGCTCAACACACTGCACTACCGCCCGACTCCTGATAATTAATATATTTTTATTTTTATTTATTTTCCCTTTTGTTGTCCTTGTTGTCTTTTTGTTGTTGTTGTTGTAGTTATTGATGTCATTGTTATTAGGACAGAGAAATGGAGAGAGGAGGGGAAGACAGAGAGGGGGAGAGAAAAATAGACACCTGCAGACCTGCTTCACCACTTGTGAAGCAACTCCCCTACAGTTGGGGAGCTGGGGGGCTCGAATCAGGATCCTTATGCTGGTCCTTGCGCTTTGCACCACGTGTGTTTAATCCACTGCGCGACTGCCCGACTCCCCCGATAATTTATTTTAAATACACTCTCCTCCACCTTGTTTATAGAAAAATATAAGAGGAATATATGTGAGACCTCAACCACCTTTTAAAATTTATCACTGCTTTACAAAATATTAAGATTTCAGGCATATACTTTTACACTCATACATGTGTGCATACAACTCACCTCATCCACTACCAAAGTTTCTCCTTCCAACAGTATCCATCATAGTTTTCACAAAATCTAAAAGATAGTGTGGTTATTGTTTCTTTTGCCAGCTTGCTTGCTTTAGTTATTCACATTTTACATATGAATAAAACCTTCTAGCAGTTGCATTTCACTTCGCATAATCACTGAAGGATACAGTGTCATGGTATTTCCTTTCTTTCTTTCTTTTTTTTTTTTTATTTAAGAAAGGATTAATTAACAAAACCATAGGGTAGGAGGGGTACAATTCCACACAATTCCCACCACCCAATCTCCATTTCCCACCCCCTCCCCTGATAGCTTTTCCATTCTCTATCCCTCTGGGAGCATGGACCCAGGGTCATTGTGGGTTGCAGAAGGTAGAAGGTCTGGTTTCTTTAATTGCTTCCCCGCTGAACATGGGCGTTGACTGGTTGGTCCATACTCCCAGTCTGCCTCTCTCTTTCCCTAGTAGGGTGGGTCTCTGGGGAAGCGAGCTCCAGGACACATTGGTGGGGTCTTCAGTCTAGGGAAGCCTGGCCGACATCCTGATGAAATCTGGAACCTGGTGACTGAAAAGAGAGTTAACATACGAAGCCAAACAAATTGTTGAGCAATCATGGACCCAAAGCTTGGAATAGTGGAAAGGAAATGTTAGGAGGGTACTCACTGCAAACTCTAGTGCACTTCTGCTTTCAGGCATATATTTTGCAGTAGTTTATGGATACGTGTGAACATATGTTCCCGTATGCCTCTCCCAATCCATATCAAATAATATTGCATCTGCCGATCACAACCTAATCAACACAACGATTGCCACCTCAACATGCTTCACTTCAGACTGTGTCCAGAGACTTCACGTGTGGAATGACAACCCTTCAACTTCATTACTCGGGTGAGACCTTTCCTTTCATAGTATACTCTAATTCCATCTCAGGTGGTTCACTTTCTAACAAAATCCCAAAACCTAGATATACACCAGTTTCTGTGAGAGGTATTTTCTTAAATCATTAAGTTGTCCAGTTTCTCTACGGGCTGCACTACATCTTTTGCCCATCTGGTGGCAGTATCAACACTTGATCTTGATTTCCTCCCCACAACTACATCTTTATCCAGTTCACCTGCAACAGCAAGGCCAGTTTAGTCTAGTCTTGGAAATGTAGGCAGGGACTGCTACTTTTTTTTTTTTTTTTTACACTATAGGGCAATATGTCCTTTTTTCTTTTTTTAAATTTTCATTAGTGATCTTCTTCTTCTTCTTATAGCGTTTGCCCTTCTTCCGTAGCCAGTCAACAGTGTCAGGTTGAGCCTGATGTAAAGTTTCGAGACCTCCTTTGAATCTGGAGAGGTGGCAGTCGTTGACTATGTGGGTCATAGTCTGTCTGTAGCCGCAGGGGCAGTTCGGGTCGTCTCTGGCTCCCCAGTGATGGAACATAGCGGCGCACCGGCCATGGCCTGTTCGATAGCGATTGAGGAGGGCCCAATCATAACGTGCTAGGTTAAAGCCAGGTTGATGCTTGCAGGGGTCTGTGATGAGGTGTTTGTTCTTTACCTCAGCTGACTGCCAGCTCTGTTTCCAAGAGACTGGAACAGAGAAGTTCAGTGTAGGCGTAGGGGACCAGATTGGGTGCCGAGACGTCAAGCGTTGAACAGGGTGGACGAAGATATCCGCGTATATTGGCAGGTCTGGCCGAGCGTAGACGTGGGAAATGAACTTAGATGATGCCGCATCCCGACGAATATCTGGCAGGGCGATGTTGCTAAGAACTGGCAGCCATGGAACCGGGGTGGAACGGATGGTTCCAGAAATTATCCTCATGGAGGAATATAATTTGGAATCGACCAAGTGGACATGGGGGCTACGGAACCATACTGGGGCACAGTATTCTGCAGTGGAATAGCATAATGCCAGAGATGATGATCGTAGTGTGGAGGTGCCCGCGCCCCATGAGGAGCTGGCCAGTCTTGCAATGATGTGATTCCTCGCGCCCACCTTTGCTGCAGTTTTTATGAGATGTTCGTGAAATGACAGAGTGCGATCAAGAGTAACGCCAAGATAGACTGGCTGGGCTTCATGCCGGATTCTCATATCGCCAAGCTGCACATTAAGCTCACGCGAGGCCGAAGCATGGTGTAGATGGAAAACAGATGATACCGTTTTTGCAGTGCTAGGGATTAGTCGCCATTTTTTACAGTAATCAGATATCAGAGACATGTCTTTTGTGAGTGTTTCCTCGAGGATGTCAAACTTGGATGCCTGAGTTGCACAGCAGATGTCATCAGCGTAGATGAACTTCCTTGAAGAAGTTTCTGGGAGGTCATTGATGTAAATATTAAATAGCATAGGAGCCAGAACAGAGCCCTGGGGGAGGCCACTTGAGACAAGTCTCCATCTGCTAGACTTGTCACCCAGATGCACCCGGAATCTTCTGTTTTGGAGAAGAAACGATATAGTGTTGGCCACCCATGGAGGCAGGCATCTTGAGATCTTGACTAGGAGACCACGGTGCCAGACCGTGTCATAGGCTGCTGTGAGATCAACAAAGACAGCACCCATCTTTAAATTCTTCTGGAATCCATTTTCAATGTAAGTTGAGAGGGCCAGGGCTTGTTCGCAGGTAGATCTTCCTGGGCGGAAACCAGCTTGGGCAGGTGATAGGAATTTCTCTGTATGAGGAGAAATACGTGACAGAAACAGCCTCTCAAGGAGTTTGTAACACACGGAGAGGAGAGAAATTGGTCTATAGCTGGCGGCCAGTGTTGGGTCTTTCTTTGGTTTCAAAACTGAGATCCTTATGCCACTCCTTGCACTTCACACCTCCTGCACTTAACCTGCTGGCCCCTGCAATATTTTTTAAAACAAGTAAATAGACTGAATTACTCATACATGAACAGTAAAAACAGAATAAGGGAACTCAAGATAACTCTCTTGGTAGAGCATAAACTTTATAATTTCAGAGGGTCTGGGTTCAAGAGTTTGACACCACTTGGGAAGGGTTGGGGAGTGCAGGTGGAGGGTGATTCCCCCTCCCTCCATGTGTATGTGTTCCTCTCTAAGTCTATCAGAAATTAAAAGTGGGGGAAAAAAAGTCCTCCAGAATTAGTAAAAGCACATAAGCACAAACCCTATCATTTTTAGACAACCGGGTCCCATATCAAAAGGAAAAAACCAAATAGCATCACTAGATGAATCAGAGCTAGGGGAAGGAGAAAACGTGAATAACTCAAAACCTTGAATAACAAGGTTTCTGTGTGAGTTTGCATGCTGACTCTACTCAAACAAATCTCTTCCATGTATCACGCTAAACTCTATTCTCCTAATACTCTTATAGAGTTCTCTCTGGCCCTGGTGAAGAACAGCATTTGTATGAGTTTCACTTTGGTGGCTGTATAAGTGACAGTAAGAATTCTACTCTCATGGGATTTGGGCGGTATTGCAGCGGGTTAAGTGCATGTGGGTGCAAAGCACAAGGACTTGTTAGGATCCTGGTTCAAGCCGCTGGCTCCCCACCTGTAGGGACGTCGCTTCATAGGCGGTGAAGTAGGTCTGCAGATGTCTCTCTGTCTCTCTTCCTCTCTATCTCCCCCTTCTCTCTCAATTTCTCTCTGTCTCTATCCAATAACAACAACAAAAAAATTTTTTTTAAAGAATTCTACTCTAGAAAAAAAATCTGTTAAAGCAAATATGACAGGTGGGTGACAAGACTGAACAGCTTTATTTTTGGCTTTTTCTCACAAACAAAAGGCAAACAAGTGACACGGTGTCACTGGTAATTTTCAGAAAAAGAATCTATGCCATTTAAAAGAAATTTATTCCTATATATATTTGTCCTTTTACAAATTTATGTGTTTAATTAAAAAAATAAATTGATTTGGTCACATATGGTATTGAGCATTGAACTCAAAGCCTCATGCCAGGAGCTATACCTGTTAAGCCACCTCCCTGGCTACTTCTATTTATTTGTTTACCTCATAAGAAAGATAGGGGGCCAGGTGGTGATGTACCTGGTTAAGCGCACACATTACAATGCACAAGGGCCCAGGTTTAAGCCCCTGGTCCCCTCCAGTAGGGGATAAACTTCACAAGTGGTGAAACAGGGCTGTATGTCTCTCTCTTTCCTCCTCCTCCTTTCTCAATTTCTCTCTGTCTCTATCCAGTAATAAATAAATAAAAATAAAATTTAAAGAGAAAGAACCACAGCATCACTCTCACATTTCATGTGATTGAACTTGGGAGCTCATACATCTAAATCCCACACTCTACCACTGAGCCAACACCCTAAGTTTCTTAAATTTAATTAAATGTACTTATTTAAGATTTATTGATTTATTTATGATAAAAAGAAAAGGCAAGAGAATCAGAACATCACGCTGGCATATGCATCGCTGGGAATCAAACTCAGACCCTCATGCTTCAGAGTTCAACACTTTATCCACTATGCCACCTCCAGAATCATCCTAAATTTGTTTTAAAATTATCTTAAGCATGAAATATGAATTTGGCAGGTTGTATGAGGAGACTGAATTACTTTAGCCTTGGCTTTTTCTCACCAACTGAAAATTCTGTACTGAAAATTCTAAGAATCTTCCGTCTGGATTCATCCCAGTACAACATAATAATAAGAAAGACAAAAAATGGGGCCAGGTGGTTGAATGCACCTGGTTGAATGCACATGTTACAATGCACAAGTTCAAACCCCTGGTCCCCACCTGCAGGGGGAAAGCTTTGCAAGTAGTGAAGCAGGGCTGCAGGTGTCTTTCTGTCTCTCCCTCTCTTTGTCCCTCTTCCCTCTAGATAGATGGCTGTTTCTATCCAATCAATAAATAAAGAATTAAAAAAAATTTAAAAAAGAAAGACAAAAAAAAAATAGGACATCATAGATGACAGAACTGTGCTCTCCTTTCTCCCTCCCCTACCTTAGTGATTCAGAATTAGGTAGAAAAAATAACAACCACCACTAGATTAATACTTAATTCAGAACCTTCCACTGAGTGACTCATAGAATTTCTAATAGTACTTGGGATAGTTGATGAGACCTTACCTCTGGCTTTAACTATATCTGTAAGCAAGTGCAGGAACAAAATTGAGAAGTTCTCTTTGCAAGGACGGTCAAGTGTAAAAGTGTGCATCTAAATTGATAAATCTTTGAAGAGAAAACACCTGTGAATCTTTTACAGTATGGTATTTTCCATCTTTGCTCTTTATTCTTTTCTTTTTGGATCTGTGTAAAGCCATACCTATATGCAGAGTTATTCTTTTCTTTTTGGATCTGTGTAAAGCCATACCTATATGCAGAGAAGACTGGGAAATGGATCAAAGGCTTGTAGACTGCCCCAGGGACATTAAACTTCAGCCCACAGTCAGATAAGTCATCAGCAGTTGCAGTTTAAACTTGCCTTAGAGAAGCATTTTCTAATTCAAGGCCTCCCTGGGGCACCCAAGAAGGGAAGGGCACAGTTCACTTTCCAGGGCCTCTTTCTGAGTATATTAGGAATGTTTAAAATGGAGGTGGCTCTGATGCCATTAGATTTAAGGCCCTAGTGCTATCTCTGTTCCTAAGGGGATCCATTAGTTGAGAGTGCTTGCAAATCTCCAAGGGGGAGAAAGGCACTCATAGTGAAAAGGGCTATTATGTTTAATAGGCACATTTTACATTCCAAGAGGTTGAGGGTGGGTGGGGGCATTGCTAAGTGCATCTCCAAGTACATAGTGTGCATGCACAAATAGAACTTGGCATTGTAGTCAGGTTTGGGTGGGTAAAGCACCAATTAGATGGTCAAATATCCTTCAATACATAGTAAGGACTACAAAAGCTGGATAAGGGCAAGAGACAGGCATACTGTAATGATGGCTCTTTTTGTTCACTATCAGGCCACCCTATCATCCAGGGCCCTAGTCAGGGAATCCATACTCCCAGAGGGATAGACTATGAGAGCTTTCGGTGGGGTGGGAGGGGGGAGAGGTGTAGATGGGATAGGGAGTTCTCTTGGTGGAATTGTGTGGAATTATACCCGTCTTATCCTATTGTCTTGTCAATATCTCCATTTTATAAGTAAAAAAAATAAAATAAAAAAAAGAATAGGAAAGCTTTCATTGGAGGAGATAAGATATGGAGTTCTGGTAGTGGGAATTGTACACCTCTTATCCTACGGTCTTGTCGATCACTATTATTTTGAATTTTTTTTTATTTCTCTATTGGGGAATTAATGTTTTACATTCAACAGTAAATACAATAGTTTGTACATGCATAACATCCCCCAGTTTCCCATATAATAATACAACCCCCACTAGGTCTTCTGCCATCCTTCTTGGACCTGTACTCTCCCCACCCACTCACCCCAGAGTCTTTTACTTTGGTGCAATACATTATCGACCATTATTAACCATATATATATATATGGAAATGCTTAGGATTTCTTGGCTGAAGATAAAGCACTTGTGTGCTCAAGCATATTGGTAACAGTGGTGAGCAAAGTCTCTCAACATCAAGGAGCTTGGCGAGTGAGGAGGATCCCTAGGCACTTAGTCAGATACATTAGGTTTTCAGAAAAGTCATGACACATTTTTGCATAAAAAAAAACAGAAAAATACATCATTTCTCTGACAGTCTAGTAGTTATGCTACAAGTGACACTCTTCCATAGATGGTACCAGCTTCTGGTTCTTTTCACTGTGATTTGATTGCCTGTCTTCTTTCCTTCCTCCTTTCCACCTCCCTTTTATTTATTTATTTATTTATTTATTTATTTATGAAAGGAGACATTAACAAAACCATAGAATAAGAGGGGTACAATTGCGCATAATTCCCATAACCCGATCTCCACATCCCACCCCCTCCGCTGATAGCCTTCCCATTCTCTGTCTCTCTGGGAGTATGGATCCAGGGTTGTTGTGGGTTGTAGAGGGTGGAAGGTCTGGTGGAAGCAATTCTGTAATTGCTTTCCGCTGAACATGGGCATTGACTGGTTGATCCATACTCCCAGTCTGTCTCTCTCTTTCCCTAGTAGGGTGGGGCTCTGAGGAAGTGGCGCTCCAGTACACATTGATGGGGTCGTCTGTCCAGGGAAGTCTGGTCAGCATCCGGAACCTGGTGGCTGAAAAGAGAGTTAACATACAAAGCCAAACAAATTGTTGAACAATCATGGACCTAAAGACTGTAATAGTGCAGATAAATTGTTGGGGGTATTCCCTGCATGCTCTTGTGTACTTCTGCTTTCAGGTATATATTTTCCCCTAGTTTATGGACACGGGTGAACCTATGCTCTATCTCAGGGGACCTGGACTATATCTAGGTTTGGGACTTTATTGGGGAGTGGAACACCTGGAATGGAATTAGAGAATACTATGAAAGGAAAGGTCTCACCCGAGTGATGAAGCTGAAGGGTTGTCATTCCACACCTGAAGTCTCTGATCACAGTCTGAAGTGAAGCATGCTGGGGTGACACTCGTTGTGTTGATTAGGTTGTGATCCACGGATGCAATATTATTTGATTTGAATTGAGAGCAGCATGCAGAAAAGTGGGCCCCACCCTAAGGTTCCAGGACTGGGGGAAATATAGGCTCTATAGTGGAAATGTGAGGTTCCTGTTCTCTTAGGGTTCAAGAAGACAATGGATAGTTATTGTTATCATCACATTATTTGGTGATAGGGTTAACTTTGGAAAGTCCCTTTGATAGGGTTTGGGGTATAGTACCCAGCATCTTGTATATAGCTGTGTTGTCGGTTGCTTCTGTTCTCCCTGGTCTAGGCTTTTGGGAGAGAACATATCAAAGACAGCCTATGTATTAAAAAGACTCAGTCTGTGTTTTAAGAAGTTCTAGACATATGATCAATTTTCCCCCTCTCATATTAATTAAATAGTGGTTTATATGATGTTTACACTTTAATAGGATTGTACATAAACACCACTCCCACCACCAAAAGACTGTGTCCCATCCCCACCACCCACCCCTGCCCCCCCACCCTCCACCATGCCAGGAAGCCCAATGGCCACCCTCCCCTTCACCACAGTGTTTTTATATTGGTGCCCTGCTCTCGATTTAATCAGATCCTGCTTTTAGTTTCCCTTTCTGTTCTTCTTTCTCAACTTTTGTTGATGAGTGGGGACATCCCATACTCGTCTTTATCTTTCTGACTTAGCTGACTTAACATAATTCCTTCTTGCTATGTCCAAGATGAGTCAGATAAGGTGGGCTCATTGTTCTTAATATCTGCATAGTATTCCATTGTGTATATGTACCACAGCTTTCTTAGCCACTCATCTGCTGTTGGGCACCTGTGTTCCTTCAAAGTTTTAGCTATTATGAATTGTGCTGCTATGAACATCTTTTTGGTTGGGCATCCTTTTTTTTTTTTTTTTAAACCAGTGCATATCTCTAGTGATGTGAGGTTAAGGCAAGGTGGTAGTGTACTTGGTTGAATGCACATATTACAGAACGCAACGACCCATATTTAAGTCCCATCTGTAGGGAGAAGCTTCAGTATCTCTCTACTTGTATCCAAAATAAATAAACAAAACTAAAATAAATTAAAGTTATGTGGGAGAGTGAACCTGGAACCCTGGAACTTTACACATTAAAGCCTGCTGCATAAGTACTATGCTGTCTCCCTATACCCTCAATGCAATTTTCTTTAGACCTGGATTGTGTGTGCTCAATTAAAGTTTCACTTTACAGTATTTCTGTCTCCAGTGATGGAACAATCTAGCTACTTCATATAAGTTTCCACAATATTTTGTTCTAGCATGTTTTAACTGAGTTAGCAGATGAAGCTTGCTAGCTGTTCTGTAGAAAACACATTTAAGGGGAGTTGGGCAGTAGTGCAGAGGTTAAGCACAGGTGGTGCAAAGCACAGGGATGGGCATAAGGATCCCGGTTCAAGCCCCCCCCCCCCTTTCCCCACCTGCAGGGGAGTTCTGCATAAGGATCCTGGTTCAAGCTTCGCCCCCCCCCTCACCTGCAAGGAAGTTGCTTCACTGGTGGTTCTTCTTCTTCTAGCGTTTGCCCTTCTTCCATAGCCAGTCAACAGCGTCAGGTTGAGCCTGATGTAAAGTTTCAAGACCTCCTTTGAATCTGGAGAGGTGGCAGTCATTGACTATGTGGGTCATAGTCTGTCTGTAGCCGCAGGGGCAGTTCGGGTCGTCTCTGGCTCCCCAGCGGTGGAACATAGCGGCGCACCGGCCATGGCCTGTTCGATAGCGACTGAGGAGGGCCCAATCATAGCGTGCTAGGTCAAAGCCGGGTTGACGCTTACAGGGGTCTGTGATGAGGTGTTTGTTCTTTACCTCAGCTGACTGCCAGCTCTGTTTCCAAGAGACTGGAACAGAGAAGTTCAGTGTAGGCATAGGGGACCAGATTGGGTGACGAGAGGTCAAGCGTTGGACAGGGTGGGCGAAGATATCTGCGTATATTGGCAGGTCTGGTTGAGCATAGATGTGGGAAATGAACTTAGATGATGCCACATCCCGACGAATATCTGGTGGGGCGATGTTGCTAAGAACTGGCAGCCATGGAACCGGGGTGGAACGGATGGTTCCAGAAATTATCCTCATGGAGGAATATAATTTGGAATCGACCAAGTGGACATGGGGGCTACGGAACCATACTGGGGCACAGTATTCTGCAGTGGAATAGCATAATGCCAGAGATGATGATCGTAGTGTGGAGGTGCCCGCGCCCCATGAGGAGCTGGCCAGTCTTGCAATGATGTGATTCCTCGTGCCCACCTTTGCTGCAGTTTTTATGAGATGTTCGTGAAATGACAGAGTGCGATCGAGAGTAACGCCAAGATAGACTGGCTGGGCTTCATGCCGGATTCTCGTATCGTCAAGCTGCACATTAAGCTCACGCAAGGCCGAGGCATGGTGTAGATGGAAAACAGATGATACCGTTTTTGCAGTGCTAGGGATTAGTCGCCATTTTTTTACAGTAATCAGATATCAGAGACATGTCTTTTGTGAGTGTTTCCTCGAGGATGTCAAACTTGGATGCCTGAGTTGCACAGCAGATGTCATCGGCGTAGATGAACTTCCTTGAAGAAGTTTCTGGAAGGTTGTTGATGTAAATATTAAATAGCGTAGGAGCCAGAACAGAGCCCTGGGGGAGGCCACTTGAGACAAGTCTCCATCTGCTAGACTTGTCACCCAGATGCACCCGGAATCTTCTGTTTTGGAGAAGAAACGATATAGTGTTGGCCACCCATGGAGGCAGGCATCTTGAGATCTTGACTAGGAGACCACGGTGCCAGACCATGTCATAGGCTGCTGTGAGATCAACAAAGACAGCACCCGTCTAGCAGGTCTGCAGATGTCTATCTTTCTCTCCCTCTGTTTACTTCCCCCTCCTCTCTCCATTTCTCTCTGTCCTATCCAACAATGAAGACATAAATAACAACAACAATAATAACTACAACAATAAAACAATAAGGGCAAAAACAAAGGGAAAATGAATAAGTAAATATTTTAAAAAAGAAAACACATTTAAGGTAAATCGGTGTTTTTTTTTTCTACTTTTACTTTTATTGAGGAATTAATGGTTTACAGTACAGTCTTTAACACAAGGCAAAAATTCCTTCCATATAAGTTTTAGCAACATATACAGCATAAACTGGTGTTTTTATATTGTTTCTATTTCTCCTTTCATCACAAGTGTGTTTTCCTTTCTCTTAAGCTTATGCTTAAGGATGATAGCGATTGTAACCATATTAAAGTCGTCTTGGGCGATGCTAATAGTTGATTATCTTCTCTCTATAGACAGTTACTTCTGTCAAGTAACTCCTTTTTTTTTTTCAGTTGATTGTCCTCAAAACTTCATTGTTCCAAGTTGATTTTTTTTTTCAGAGACAGAGACAAACCAGGCAGAGAGCAGGGAGAGAGGAAAAGACACTAACTACATCACTGAAGTTTTCTCCAGTTTGGCTGGGCTCAAAGCTGGGCCATGCACATGGCAAAGCAGCACACTACCCAGGTGTACCCTGTTTTGTTGACTCAAGTAATATAGCAACCTGGATGTTGTAGGTGCTGTGCTGACTAAACTGTGGTTCCTGGTATAATTTTCTGAAGAACACTAACTTTCTAACTCTTATTCAACAAGTAATCTTTTGGGGCTTCCTTTTTTTTTCTTTCTTTAAAAAAAATCTATTGTTGGGAGTTGGGCAGTAGCGCAGCGAGTTAAGCACACATGGTGGGATGCATTGGATCGACCTTCTCGTGGTGCATCCCGTGAGTACCCATTCATTGGGGAAACTGACGATCCTTCCTAGCCGACTGAATCCACATGGATCCCAGTCACTTTCAAAGCCAGCAACAAGCAGCTCCTGACAGCTTTCAACCTGACGCTGTTGACTGGCTACGGAAGAAGGGCAAACGCTAGAAGAAGAAGAAGCACACATGGTGCAAACCGCAAAGACCAGAGTTAGGATCCAGGTTCGAGCTCCCCGGTCCCCACCTGCAGGGGAGTCGCTTCACAGGCGGTGAAGCAGGTCTGCGGGAAGCAGGTCTGCGGGTGTCTATCTTTCTCTCCCCCTCTCTGTTTTCCCCTCCCCTCTCCATTTCTCTCTGTTTTATCCAACAACGACGGCATCAACAACAACAACAATAAAACAACAAGAGCAACAAAAGGGAATAAATAAATATTAAAAAAACTTTTAAAAATCTATTGTTTTATGAAAGGCTGGAGAGTGAGGGGGAGAGAGAGAGAGAGAGAGAAAGAGATGAGAGAGAGAGAAGAGAAAATCAAAATCAGAGCATCGCATGCTAGCATGTGTGGTGCCAGGGGTTGTTTTCTCTTCTTTTTTGTGTTTCATTTTTTTCTTTTTTTTTAAATATTTATTTATTTATTCCCTTTTGTTGCCCTTGTTTTATTGTTGTAATTATTATTATTATTGATGTCATCATTGTTGGATAGGACAGAGAAAAACGGAGAGAGGAGGGGAAGAGAAAGATAGACACCTACAGACATGCTTCACTGCTTGTAAAGCAACGCCCTTGCAGGTGGGAAGCTGGGGGCTCGAGCTGGGATCCTTACACCGGTCCTTGCGCTATGCGCTTAACCCGCTGTGCTACCGCCAGACTCCCGGTGCCAGGGATTGAATTCTGGATCTTATGCATGCAAGTCCAGTGCTCTACCTGTTGTACCATCTCCTGGGGGCACAAGATAGGGTTTCCTGTTGGAGTTTTTGCTATCCCTACTGCTGCCCTGCCATGCAGAGCTTCATGATTGGAACCTGTCATCTAGGTAAAGTTGTGAAAGAGAAGGCAAACTGGGAAATTTATTCTCCTGTAGTTTGCTTCTTCAAATTTGACTCTTGTTCACAGTTTGCTATTATTTATCAGTGTGTTGAGGTATTTTCTTGTTGGGTTTTGGCCATTGTCTTCAGCCATAAATAGCAGGAGTAATAAACTATAGTGGGAAATAAAAATAAACCCCTTTAAAATGAATTAATGGGGGGAGCGGGTCCATGGGGGGGGGGAGATTCACTAGCAGTGAAACAGTGCTCTATGTATCTATTTTCTCCATGCCTCTCAGTTTCTCTTTGTTTATACTCAAAAACAAATAAATAAACACAATTTTAAAAGGAAATAAAACATAAATAAATAAAATTTCTAAAAAGAAATAAAGCATGTAAGTAAAATGAATTAATGGATGTCTTGGAATGTACTTGGAATGAAGTTTCACAGGCATTTAAAATATTGTTCACTTTTCAGTTATACAGACACTTGAACAAATATAAGCTGGGAAAACAATGCCAGATAAATCATCAACCTTCATTTTCTTCTGTTAAATAGGAATAACATTTCCTGGCTTACCACACTAGGTTACCAGAATTCAGTTTATGAAAGATCATTATAAAATGAAAAAGTTAAACAAAGAAGTGTTTTTATAAAATATTCTATTTTTAATTACAAAGGAAACAAAATAAGGGCAGAAAGAAAAATTACTTAAATTTCTAGCACATAAAACTTCCACTAACAGTCTAATGGAATCTTCTTGTATTGTTTTCAATATAAAATATGCTTCTGCAAGCAAGTTGGAAGACCTAAAAAAAGACACCATAAAGTACTTAATCAAATAATTTCTACTTTGGGCTGGGGAGATAGTATAGTGGCTATCCAAAAAGGCTTTCATACCCAAGGCACCAAAGGTTCCAGGTTCAATCACCAGCACCACCATGAACCAGAGCTAAACAGTGCTCTGGCTTAAAAAAAAAAAAGAAGAAGTTTCTACTTAGACCTAGATACCCTCCTCATCTACTTCGTATTTCACTTCCCTCAATCACTCCAAAGCTAACCTTGTCAGACAAAGTGAGGACTACTACAGCTGGATAAGGGCAAGAGACTGGCATATTTTAATGATGATTCTTTAGTCACTAACATGCCATCCCATCAGCTGGGGCCCTAGTCAGGGAGTCCTGGGATTCCCACACAGACATAATGGGCCTAGACCTCTAACAGATCCCTCTTTCCACTGTCACAGGTCATCTCCATCAGGAACAACATAATGGACCCCTCTGTGGGCCCCTACAGGACCTTGCCCTCAATGTGAATTAACAATGGTAGGGACTGTTCCATTCTTGGAAGGGAAGTTGTCAACATACGCTACAACTCGTGGAAGATGGGTCCTGAAATTAGTGCAGCCTGGAATGGTCCTAGCTGTGACCACAGGATGCGAGCTCAGACTTACAGGGATGCAGAGGTTACATAGACTCCTGTGCTGAATATGGGCCCCAGATCAAATCGATGGGGGTTTACAGTTAATAATATTTATATACCTTTCCCATATTTGGGGGCTACTATCTTCCCTGATCTAGCTTTCTAGCCCTTTTTCCAACTATGACACCATCTACCCAGACAATACCTTGGGTCCACCTGCATGTTAGCTGTCAGGATCAGGCAAAAACTAGATAAGTGATGGGCCCTTTGGAGTATACCCAAAATAGATGTAGTAGCTTTTTCCAAAATAGAGACCCCAATATTCATCTGCAATATTCTTGCCTTTAAGTTCATGATCAGTCAACAATTTGCTCTGCTTTATATCTTAACTCTTTTGCAGCCACCAGGTTCTAGATGCCAGCCATAATGCCACCATAATGCCAACCTGACTTCCCTGGGCAGATGACCTCACTAATGTGTCCTGGGAGCCCCACCTCCCCAGAGCCCCACCCCACTAGGGAAAGAGAGATACAGGCTGTAAATATGGATCGACCTGCCAATGCCCTGTGTCCAGTGGAGAAGCAATTACAGAAACCAGACCTTCCACCTTCTGCACCCCACAATGATCCTGGGTCCATAATCCCAGAGAGATAAAGAATAGGAAAGATTTCAAGGGAGGGGAGGGGATGGCATACAGAGTTCTGGTGGTGGGAAATGTGGAACTACACCCATTTTATCCTATGGTCTTGTCAACATTTCCATTTTATAAATAAAAAATATTTTTAAATGCTTCTGGAGGCTGGGGGTATGGATTGACCTGCCAACACCCATGTCCAGCAGAGAAGCAGTTACAGAGGCCGGAACTCCCATCTTCTGCAGCTCAACAATAATTGTGATCCATACTTCTTGTGGGGGAGAAATGATGGTGAGAAGATGACCAGAGGTCTCTGACCTCCAGTTCCATCAGGAGAGAGAAGAAAGAGGAAGGGGCATTTGGATGTAATGTGTGACTTAGAAAAGAAGATGAAACCTATAAAAAAAAGGCCAAATATATACAAATATAGACAGATAGTTATAGAAATAATAGCTGATCTATATCTGTAACCTTGGGAGAACTGTTGTAGTTTACAATGGAGTGACTGGGGATCCAGAACTCCATTGGTGGGAATGGTGTGGAGTCATGCCCTTGTAAGCTTATAATTTCTTTAAAAAAATCAATTTTAAGTTTTTTTAAAAAAAATTAATTTTATTTGATAGAACAGAGATAAATTGAGAGGGGGAGATAGAGAGACACCTGCAGTCCTGCTTCACTACTCATGAAGCATCCCCCCTCAATGTGGGGACCAAAGGCTTGAATCAGGTCCTTGTGCATGGTAATACATACACTCAACCAGGTGTGCCACCACCCAGCCCCCTAAATTTGTCATTTTGTAAATCAATGCTAAATCACTAATAAAAATATCTTAAAAATAAAATGGGCTTCAGAAATAATCTTAATGTTCTATTCAGTTCCACATGTATTTTATATCCAATTTCATCTGTTTAATACTAAGCATCTTATATGACATGTAATCATAAAAATATTAAATAACTATATAACATTCTCTTGAATAGGTAAATGCTACCTTTTACCTACATTATATTTATTTCTTTTATCAATATGGATAATAATTCAAAGAACATTTTTATTTTTTATTTATTTATTTTTAGGATAAGAGGGGTACAATTCTTTTTTAAAAAAATTATTTATTTATAAAATGGAAACACTGACAAGACCATAGGGTAAGAGGGGTACAATTCCCACCACCAGAGTTCCGTATCCCAACCTCTCCCCTGACAGTTTTCCTATTCTTTAACTCTCTGGGAATATGGACCCAGAGTCATTATGGGGTACAGAAGATGGAAGGTTTAGCTTCTGTAATTTCTTCCCTGCTGAACATTGGCATTGACAGGTCAATCCATACTCCCAGCCTGTTTCTCTCTTTCCCTAGTGGGGCAGGACTCTGGGGAAGCGGAGCTCCAGTACACATTGGTGGGGTCATCTGTCCAGGGAATTCTGGTTGGCATCATGGTAGAATCTGGAACCTGGTGGCTGAAAAAAGGGTTAATATATAAAGCCATACAAATTGTTGATTAATCATGAACCTAAAGGCTGGGAGATTGCAGATGAAGATTTGGGGGTCTCCATTTTGGAAATAGCTAGTAGGTCTATTTTAGGTATATTCCAAAGGGCCCATGACTTAACTAGTTTTTGCCTGAGCCTGACATCTGATACGCAGGGAGACCCAAAGTATTGTCTGGAGGATGATGTCATGGCTGGAAAAAGGGCTAGAAAGCTGCATCAGGGAAGAGAGTAGCTCCCAAATATGGGAAAAGTGTATAAATATTGTTAACTGTTAATCTCATCTATTTGATCTGATCTAGGGCCCATATTCAACTTAGGAGTCTATGTGACCTCTGCATCCCTATAGATTTGAGCTCATATTCTGTGGTCTTGAATAGGAATGTTCCAAGCGGTCCCAATTTCAGGACCCATCTTCTTCAGGTGATAGAGTATGTTATCCATCACCCCTTTGGAGGATGGAACATTCTCTACCATTGTTGATCCACATTGAAGGGAAGGTCCTATGGGAGCCCCAAAGGGGTCTATTATGTTGTTCCTGATGGAGATGACTAGTGATCTGTTTAAGGTCTAGACTGATCATGTTTGTGTGGGAATCCCAGGATTCCCCGACTAGGACCTCAGCTGATGGGATAGCCTGATAGTGACTAAAGAGTTATTAAAATATGCTAGTCAGTTGCCCTTATTCAGCTTTTGCAGTCCTTACTTTGATAAGGTTAGCTTTGCAGTGACTGAAGGATGTGTAATAGGAAGTAGGTGAGGAGGGTATCTAGGTCTAAGTAGAAACTATCTCATTAGGTACTTTATGGTGTCTTTTTTAGGTCTTTTTACTAGCTTGCTTCATTTATTGACTCACTGAAAACTATTGTGCACTTTTTCTTTCAGATATATATTTTGTCCTAATTTATGGATACATGTGTACATCTGCCCTATCTCATGGGACCTGGTCTATATCTAGGTATTGAGGCTTTGTTAGGAAGTGGACTACCCAAAATGGAATTAGAGATTCCTGTGAGAAAGGAAAGGTCTCACCTGAGTAATGATGCTGAATTGGTCAGCATTCCACGTCTGATATCTCTGGACACATTCTGAAGTGAAGCATGCCAAGGTGGTCTCATTGCATTGAATAGACTGGGATCACCAGATGCAGTATCATTTGGTATGAACTGAGAAAAGCATGCAGGAAAATGAGCCCTATCTCAGAGGTTTCAGGACTGGAAGAAATTTGGGCTTTATAGAGGAAGCGGGATGTTCCTGTTGTCTTAGGGTTTAAGAAGGCAATAGATAGTTATTGCTATAATCAAATTATTTGGCAATTAGGTTGACTTTGAAAATCCCATTGTTAGAATTTGTACCATACACAACCTTACCTTAATTTTCCTTTGATGTTATTTATATATATATCTGTATTTTATAAAGTAATGCCATCGGTTGCTTCTGCTCTCCTGGTATAAGCTTTTAGGAGAGTTAACATTTCAAAGACTCAGCCTATGGTCTGTGCATTGAAAAGTTTGAGACATTAAATCAATTTTTCCAAGAGGGGTACAATTCTACACAATTCTCACCACCAGATCTCTGTATCCCATCCCTTTCCTTGAAATCTTTTCTATTCTTTATCCCTCTGGGAGTATGGACCCAGGATCATTGGGTTGCCGAAGGTGAAAGGTCTGATTTCTGTAATTGCTTCTCTTCTGGACATGGGCATTGGCAGGTAGATCCATACTCCCAGCCTGTTTCTATCTTTCCCTAGTGGGGCAGGGTTCTGGAGAGGTGGGGTTCCAGGACACACTTGTGAGGTTGTCTGCCCAGGGAAGTCAGGTTGGTGTCATGGTAGCATCTGCAATTTGTTGGCTGTAAAGCATTAAGATATAAATCAGAACAAATTGTTTAATAATGAGGAACCTAAAAATAATAATATAGCTAATGAGATTTGGGTCTTAAGTTTTCCATTTTTTAAATTATTTCTTTGGGATAGAATCTTAACCACATGGTCTGGGAGGGGGCACTGTGGATAAAGCATTGGACTCTCAAGCATGAGGTCCTGAGTTCTATACCCAGCAGCACATGTAACAGAGTGCTTTTTTTTCTCTCTCTTATATTTCTTATTTCTCTTATATTTCTCATTAATAAGTAAATAAAATCTTTCTAAAAGGAATTTTTATTCACTGAAAATACATTAGGAATGGTTAGATCAACTCTAAAAAGTTGAACTGGGCAGGAAAATTTTGTATTTCTTTGCCTTGATAGTTTAAAGGCTATCTTTGAGTTTCCTATTTCAAGAAAGGAAACAGGAAACCAGAAATGCATTGTGGGTGGGGGTAGATAGCATAATGGTTATGCGAAGAGACTCTCATGCCTGAGGCTTCAAAGTCCCAGGTTCAACACCCCACACCACCATAAGCCAGAGCTGAGTAGTGCTCTGGTAAAAAATAAAATAAAATAAAATAAAATATATTGTGGTGGTGATTTATGAAAAGTAGCTGTATAAAAATCAACATATAACAGTCAAGGAAAAGCCTGGGCTCTAAACCAGATGTTTGGCAAAGTAAATGTTCATTTATATACTACATGTCAAAAGTAAAGGATTGAAGACATATAGATATATATTATATGTTATATATATTATATATATATCAACTCTAATAATTTTTAAAAAATTATATTTATTTATTTTCCTTTTTGTTGCCCTTGTTTTTTATTATTGTTGTAGTTATTGTTGTTATTGATGTTGTTGTTGTTGGATAGGACAGAGAGAAATGGAGAGAGAAGGGGAAGACAGAGGGGGGAGAGAAAGACAGACACCTGCAGACCTGCTTCACCACCTGTGAAGTGACTCCCTTGCAGGTAGGGAGCCGGGGGCTTGAACCAAGATCCTTTGTCAGTCCATGCGCTTAGCGCCACCTGCCACCTGCGCTTAACCCACTGTACTACCGCCCCTCTAATAAATTTTTTACTGAAACTTTTGAATAGTTGATCAATCTGGTCCTGATTATTACATTAATATAATATAAATAAATGTAATTTATATGTAATTATGACATACACAGAAAATATTCACTTTAATTCACAGCTTATGATATTAAAACAAAATATCATATAATGTGTACATGTTACTATATGTTAAATAAAGCATTTCTTCACTGCTGTTTATCCAAGGGAAGTAGTGCCATTATCTATTTGTACCTCCCCAGAAAACAGACTGTATGTTTACTACTCTCAGGTGTCTTTCTAATATTTACAAGTTTCCTGTGAAAGTTATATATATTTTTTCTAGTAAGGTTATTGCTGGAGCTTGGTGCCTATGCAAATCCACTGCTCCTAGGGGACATTTTTTTTCTCTCCTTTATTTGATATGATAGAAAGAAATTGAGATGGGAAAGGGAGACAGAAAGGAAGAGTACTTGAAGTACACTTGAAGTACTTGCTCCACTGCTCTTGAAGCGTCCTCCCTGCAGGTGGGATATGGGGACTTGAACTGGGTTGCTTGAGCATAGTAAAGTGTGCACTTAACCAGGTACACCATGGCCCAGCCCTTCAAAAGTGTCTTTGTTAACTGTTAGACTGGCTATTATTTCCTTACAGGCTATATATGAGAGAAGGAGACCGAGACTGAAGCACTGCTCAGGCTGGCATATTCAGTGCCAGCAATGGAATCTGGGGTCTTGTAGAGGCAAATCTCATGTCCTACTGCTTAATTATCACCAGTACTGTAGTGACTACTTAAATTTCCTTCCTACTAAAGAAAAACAAATCTTCAGGGTATGACTGTCTTCCAGGTCACAGACCACAGCACCAAAGCTCCCTTAAATGCCGTGGGGGCTGGACTCAAGCTTAGGTCATGGACATGACAAAGCAGCACACTATTCACCAGCCCTACCTCCTAAATCTCTTGCTTTCTGGCCCCACGTTTCTCTGACACCAACTGTGGAGACCATTCAGTCATCCTGACTCTTGCAGCAAACCTGAAAGCACAAAGATATGCCAGAACTCCAGAAAAGTAACCATTCCTCAAAGAGAATGAGAGGTGATGCCTTCTTCTAGCTCCAGGGCAGACAGTCCTGAGACACATCCCCTTGGACAGTTCCCTGCAGGCTCTCCAGCATTATTTCCCAAAGTGGTAGCTGTCAGGATTGAAAGCTTTGAGTGTACCTCAAGAGTGGATTTCCTTCCTTGCCTGCTTCACTCTTCCCAGTCCTCCAACCCCTTCTCCACTTCGGGATACTCCCCCAAAACAAACCATCTTTTTGCCAGCCCTTATCTCAGGCTCTGCTTTTTTGGGAACTCAGCAACCTCAATTCAAGCCATTTGTTATCTATGGAAATCTGCTGTTCAACAACAGCCTGAATTATTTGTTTAAATCAGAGCACTGCTCAACTCTGAATTAAGGTGGAGCTGGGGATTGAACCTGGAACTTGAGAACCTTAGGCATGGAAGTATTTTTGCATAAATATTATGCTACAGCCTGAACACTTCTAGTCCAATAAAGAATAGGGATGGGAGCTTCAGGACTAGAATGGACTGAACAGAAGAATTTCCCTGTGAGTGGACTATCAGGAAGCCTCTGGCATGGCACTGCTACTATTTTTTTCAGTCATATGCTGTGACAGAGTGTGTTTTCTTTTATGTCCACACAGGCAAGTGACTTATTTCTGTGAACTCTGGCAACACTTGTGTTGTATGCCGATATGGTTGTTCTACTGAACTCTTAGAATAAGGTCACAGCCTAGGGAGACAGTACAATGGCTATGCATAGAGACTTTCATGCCTGAAGTTTTAAGGTCTCAGGTTCAGTCTCCAGCACTACTGTAAACTAGAGCTGAGCAGAGCTCTAGTAAAGTAAATAAATAAATAAATAAATAAATAAATAAATAATAAACTACACCATGGGCAATGAGCCTACCCTTCCCTAAAAAAAGGAATGGATATGGTGGGAAGTAGACTGTTAGGTAGGAAGTCAGAATTGAGATGTTGAGCTTATAGTAGTGGCGAAAGGAGCTTTCACTTCCCTGTTAAGAACTCAGAGGAATTCCTGGTTTACAAAGAGTAGATAGCATTCATCTCTGTAGATAGCAACAACAACAACAAAAATAACTTCACCAACAGAGATCTGCACTTGGTTTCTGATCCGGGAAATTTTGACTTGATAAGAATGTCTTTGAGGGGCCAGGTGGTGGCACACCTGATTAAGTGAACACATTACACAAGGACCTTGGTTCAAACCCCTGGTCTTCACCTGCAGGGGGAAAGCTTCACAAGTGGTGAAGCAGGGCTGCAGGTGTCTCTCTGTCTCTTTCTCTCTCCCCCTTCTCTCAACTTCTCTCTGTCTCTATCCAATAATAAAAATATTTAGAAAAATAAATTTAAAAATTAAAAAAGAATGTCTTTGATTACTTAGGGATATTTTTTATATATTTATTTATTTTCCCTTTTGTTGCCCTTGTTTTTTTATTGTTGTTGTAAGTTATTGTTGTTGTTATTGATCTCGTCATTGTTAGGACAGAGAGAAATGGAGAGAGGAGGGGAAGACAGAGAGAAGGAAAGAGAGATAGACACCTGTAGACCTGTTTGACCACCTGTGAAGTGACTCCTCTGCAGGTGGGGAGCTGGGGCTTGAACCAGCATCCTTACGCCAGTCCTTGCGCTTAACCCGCTGCACTACTGCCCGGACTCCCCTACTTAGAGGTCTTAGAACATACCAGGCAGCCTACCATTGTAATTTATGGTGAGGAGTTCAGGCCATGCATTACCTATTCTACTATGGTGAGCACTTGAGGTTGTGCTATTTTTTGGTTTGTTTTGTTATTTTGGGTGGTGCTGGAGTCTTGGACATGCATAATTTCACTGCTTCTCCACACTTTTTTCCCCCCTATCATTGTTAGGTCTTCACTGTTCTGAGCTAACTTTTCAGGTAAAAAAGAGACAGAAAGGGAGAGAAACTGTAATACCCAAGCTTCCCCCCCCAGTGCCTAGTACTTTTACTGACATATGGTTAATGGAAGGCTCAAATCTGGGTCACCTGCATAGAAATCCAGGTGCCTTATGCCATGAACTACCTCCCCATACACAAGTGTTGCGTGTTTGTTCATTTGTTTGTTTTGCTTTGTTTTATTTAACCAGAGCACTGCTCAGCTCTGGCTTATACTGGTGTCAAGGACTAAACCTTGGGACCTTCGATGCCTCAGGTATGAAAGTTTGTTGCTTAAACTCCTGTGCTATTTGTCCTAATGTTTTCTTTTCTTTTGAACACCTTATCTAAGATTTTATATTCTATTTATACATATGAGAGAGAGAGAGAGAGTTTTCCATGAGAGAATGTATGAATAAGCAAGCAAGAGACTAAAGCCAGAACACCACTCTGCTATAGACAATGCTGGGGACCGAACAGGGAACCTCAGGCATGCAAGTCAGTGCCGTAGCAGTTGAACTGTTTCCCCAGTTATTTGCCATTTTTTTAATTATTATTTCAGAGGGATAAAAGGGAAGGGGGCAAGGAGAGACAGAGAAGAAGAAACACTGCATCACCAGAGCTTCCACCAGTGTGAAAGTACCCCGGTGTGGTAGCAGGGTCCAAACTCAGGCAGCTTCTGTCTTATATCATGAAGAGCTGGAGACTGGGGCCAGCAGCCAGGTATGTGCATGTGGTGGAGTAATCCAGCCCCAGCAAGCACTCTGGACACCAAGACTCAGTTGGGCTTCCTTTGCTGCCAGTTCTTCATGTGTACTGTCACACACTGCTAAAAATGTGTTGGAAACATTGACAGAAGTTTTGTGCTGTTCATAGTTCCACTGAGAGAGACAAACTTTTCTGGATCTCCTCCCTGTGCTGACTTGAGTTTATATCCTTTTCTACACTAAGTGGCAACCACTGGGACCGGGTGGTGGTGTAACTGGTAAAGAGCACAGGGTACTTATACATAAGGCACCAGGTTCGAGCCCCTAGTTCACACCCGCAGGAGGAAAGCTTCATAAGTGGTGGAGCGGGTTGCAGGGGTCTCTCTGTCGTCCTCTCTCCCTTCAACACTACTTCTCTCTGTCTTTATCATAATAAGTAGAAATCACTTTTTTTAAAAAAAGATAAAATAAGGGAGTCGGGTGGTAGCGCAGCGGGTTAAGCACAGGTGGTGGAAAGCGCAAGGACCGGAGTAAGGATCCCATTTCAAGCCCCGGGCTCCCCACCTGCAGGGGCGTCACTTCAAAAGAGGTGAAGCAGGTCTGCAAGTGTCTATCTTTCTCTGCCCCTCTCTGTCTTCCCCTCCTCTCTCTATTTCTCTCTGTCCTATCGAACAATGACGACATCAATAACAACAACAATAACAACTACAACAATAAAACAAGGGCAACGAAAGGAAATAAATATTTTTTTAAAAAAGTTAAAATATGTAATGGTAACCATGACTGTACAGCATTCAGTGAGTTCTGTGAGGACTTCTAGTGAGTCACTGGCCCTGCAGTCATCTTGGGGATCCTCCTAATTTGCAGCTGGTGTCAGAAATAAATGTAGTCATGCTGCTTGTTCCCTAAGTTTATTTTATGTGTCCTAACATTAAGGTACAAGCTTGTGTTGCTTAATGACATGATATATTATGATAAATGCATAGTTAGCTAACCTTATCATTATATGAATGTCACAGTGTAATTCCACAAACCAGGATACTATAACCTAGGAAACATTCAGGCAATAAACCTGTTAGGGACCATTGCTGTATATGGGACCTGACCTTGACCAAACTGTTGAGCAACGCAGGATTGAATACTTCTGTGTGATATACTTGGATGTTTCTGTGTTTGTTCCAGCTAGATCTTACTAAACTTATTAAGAAAACAACTGTGTCTATGGTTAGTTCAGAGAATTTAGAAATAGATCAGGGAGGTTCACTTCCCCCATGCAAGTGTGAGTTGAAGAGGGAAATCTCTTTTTGAAAGTAAAATTAGGGGGTAGTTGGGCAAAATGAGAGCTCTGTAGCTTTGACAACTCTCTACATGAAGAAAAAAAAAGCCTCCTTCATTAAACCAAATTTGGAGAACACAACCTGCAAACTAACAGGCTTTGCTATTAAATTCTTTTGGGTCAGAGATTTTTTTTTTTTACTTCTGCCTCTGTCATAGCATCAAATACAATGTCAAAAGGAGGGGAAAAAAGAGGACTTGCAGAGAATGTAAAATGAAAAGATGTTATAAATATTTTTTTCTTTTTTATTTAAGAAAGGATTAATTAACAAAACCATAGGGTAGGAGGAGTACAATTCCACACAATTCCCACCACCCAATCTCCATTTCCCACCCCCTCCCCTGATAGCTTTCCCATTCTCTATCCCTCTGGGAGCATGGACCCAGGGTCATTGTGGGTTGCAGAAGGTAGAAGGTCTGGCTTCTGTAATTGCTTCCCCGCTGAACATGGGCGTTGACTGGTCGGTCCATACTCCCAGTCTGCCTCTCTCTTTCCCTAGTAGGGTGGGTCTCTGGGGAAGCGGAGCTCCAGGACACATTGGTGGAGTCTTCAGTCTAGGGAAGCCTGGCCGGCATCCTGATGACATCTGGAACCTGGTGACTGAAAAGAGAGTTAACATACAAAGCCAAACAAATTGTTGAGCAATCATGGACCCAAAGCTTGGAATAGTGGAGAGGAAGTGTTAAGGGGGATAAATATTTCTTAAGGGTTTACTTTCATGTGGTTAACTTTTAATTTTTCTCCTCTGATTGAAAAAGAACATTCTGTAGAGAAAAGCATGCATATTTTTATCCTCTTATTAGAAACATTTTCCACATTTTTATGGTACCATATCACTGTCTGCCACACCTGCTAAATATTTTGTGAAATATAGCCTATGAGCAAGAAAGTGCAGAACAAAAAGAGAAAAAGAGTTTTATCAAAATGTGCATTCAGAAGATAAACTGAGAAAGTGTGGTTGGTAACTAGAATCCGACTAGGGAACCCGATGATGCAAGATCCTGAGTCTCTGAGTCATCATATGACCATCCTGGAAAACACATTCATTCTCAACTCAAACATGTATCAGTAAAATTTGAATCTAGGAGCCAGGTAGTGGCGCATCCAGTTGAACACACATATACTAGCATGCTCAAGGATCAGGGTTCAAGATCCCAATCTCCATCTTCAGGGGGGACACTTTCTAAGCAGTGGGACAGGTCTGTAGGTATCTTTCTCTCTCTCTCTCTCTCTCTCTCTCTCTCTGTCATCCCCTTCCCTCTCAGTTTCTCATGAAAAAGAAGAAGGAGAAGTAGGAAAATTTTGTTGTCAGGAGCAGTGGATTCATATGCTGGAATCAAGCCCCAGTGATAACCCTGGTGACAATTAAAATTTTAATTAAATTAAAACATGAATTAATCTTTATTCTGTTTATTACAGTATATGGACCTTCCCTAAGTGATGCAAAATTCCATACCTTGATAGAGGCTAAAAATATATGGCACTGCCAAGCATTGAGTATGTGGAAGAAAGAATATAGCAAACCATAAATCTACACACTATTTTTTTATAAGATGTATTTACTTGTTAGTGAAAAAAAAGAGAGAACCAGGACATTATCCTAGCACATGGGATGCGGGAGACTGAAGTTGAAACATTACTCTTGAGAATCCAAAGATTTATTCATGTGGGTTATGCTACTTGTTGGGCACAAAGAGAATTTATTTTGTTTTATTTTATTTTATTTATTTATTCCCTTTTGTTGCCCTTGTTTTATTGTTGTAGTTATTATTGTTGTTGTCGTTGTTGGATAGGACAGAGAGAAATGGAGAGAGGAGGGGAAGACAGAGAGGAGGAGAGAAAGATAGACACCTGCAGACCTGCTTCACCGCCTGTGAAGCGACTCCCCTGCAGGTGGGGAGCCGGGGTTTGAACCGGGATCCTTATGCCGGTCCTTGTGCTTTGCGCCACCTGCGCTTAACCCGCTGCGCTACAGCCCGACTCCCACAAAGAGAATTTTTTGTTGTTTTGTTTTGCTTTTTTTTTTAAAAAAAGGTTTTATTTATTTATTTATTTATTTATTTATTTATTTATTTATAAGGAAGATAGGAGGAGAGTGAAAAACCAGACATCACTCTGGCACATGTGCTGCTGGGCGGGGGTCGAACTCAGTACCTCATGCTTCAGAGTCCAAAGATTTATCACTGCGCCACCTCCCAGACCACTCTTTTTCTTTGGGGGGGGGGGAGTTGCTTGGTTTTGTCTTTTGCAAGCATTTTGTTTTTAAACTTGTGATTACTAGTGGTTTACAAGATTGTAAGATTGGGGTCAGACTGTGGCACACTTGGTTGAGTACACACACTACTATGTACAAAGATCTGGGTTCCAGCTCCTTGTTCCCATCTTTGGCAGGAATTTTCACCAACAGTGAAGCAGTACTGCAGATGTGCCCCCCTCTCTCTCTCTCTTTCTCTACCTCTCCCTCCCTTATCAATTTCTCTCTGTCCTATCAAGTATAAGAAAAATGTACTAAAAGCAAAAACTTATTTTAAAATATTAGAAGACTATAATAATATATAGTTCCACATTGCACCCACCACTAAAGTTCTGTGTGCCTACTTTCCCAACCATAGTCCTCAAAAAATTCTAGGGGCAATTCATTTACTTCTATATTTATTATTATTATTATTATTATTATTATTATTATTATTACTGGAGCATGCTCAGCTGTGACTTGTTGTGGGACTAGTGTTTGAACCTGGGACCTTAGAGTCTCAGGCATGAAAGCATTTTTGTATAACCACTGTGCTCTAGTTCCCAGTCTGCACACTATCACACTGAACCACCACCACTGGATTTTCTGACTCAGGTGCCATGAATGGTTACAGATGTGGTCAGGGGACAAGAAACCCAGGCCCTAGACTGGTAGCCTCCTGCCCAGAGCAAACTTTTGACTTTTATGGCTCATATAAATGAAAGAAAATAAATCTTTTCAATGAAAAAAGAAGCTTGCTAAGAGGTGGCACAGGGGGTAGAGCTTTGAACTTTCAAGCATGAAGTCCTGAGTTTGACCCATCACATTGAATGTGCCAGAGAGATGGTCTGGCTCTCTACTATTAATAATTTTTCATGGTCCAGGAGGTGGTGCAGTGGTAAAGTTTTGGACTCAAGCATGAGGTCCTGAGTTCGATCCCTGGCAGCACATGTGCCACAGTGATGTCTGGTCCTTTCTCTCTCTTCCTATCTTTCTCATAAATCAATAAAATCTTAAAAAATAGTATGTTTTAAAAATAATAATATTTTCCCCTTTTATTTCATATATCTCCTTTCTCTCCCCCTCTCTTGCTCTCTCCCTCTTTCTTCCTTCTTCCTTTTATGAAAGTAACATAGACTTTTTTATTTTAAATTATACATGATTGCAAACAAGACCCTAGCCAATTTCAAACTTGTCCAACCCTCACCCCACCCTATCACCTTTATTATTACTATTTTTAATTTTCTGAAGCAGAGTGTATCATTTGCTATGTATAACAAATACTTGTATTAAATTGATTAATCTGACTTTCTCCCCACACTTCTAAATGACATCACAGATGGTACAGTAATTATGAGGAATTTCGTTACTGAAATCCTTTTCCAAAATTTTAAGTCAAGTATTTGTGGCTTCCAATAATGATAGCAGCAAGTGAGGTAACCCAAGTTCTCTATTGAAGTGCCATATAGTGTTAATTAATTTATACCAGTTTTAGAATTTGGCTATCTGGTAGAGAATCGTGATGACAAATTAACACTGAGACAAGTTAAATTGTGAACTTAAGACATGACTAAGAGGGGCCGGGTGGTGGCGCACCTGATTAAGCGCATGTGTTATAGTGTGCAAGGACCCAGGTTCAAGCCCCCAGTCCCCACCTGCAGGGGAGAAGCTTCATGAGTGGTAAAGCAGTGTTGCAGGTGTCTCTCTATTTCTCTCCCTGTCTATCACCCCCTTCCCTCTCAATTTCTGGCTGTCTCTATCTAATACATAAATAAAGATAATAACAAATCTTAAAAAAAAAAAGACATGACTAAGGCATCACTGTTTCCTGGATCAGTTGCATTTTCTCTGATACGTTATGTTATTCTTCCCTCTCCTCCTTTTCTTCCTCCTCTTCCTTTTGGCATGATGATACAGCTTGATGGTATAGCACAAACTCTTCGTATATGATCCTGGGTTCAATACTTGACATACAACACTATCTACCACCTGAGGAAGATGGGTCCTGAAACTGAGGCAGCTTGGAACATTCCTACTCATGACCACAGAATCTGAGCTCAAATCTACAGGGATGCAGAGGTCACATAGGCTACTAAGCTGAATATGGGCCCCAGATCACATCAAATCTATGGGGTTTACAGTCAACAATATTTATGTAGTTTTCCCATATTTGGGAGCTACTCTCTTCCTGATCCAGCTTTCTGGTTCCTTTTCCAGCCATGACATCATCTCCCCAGACAATAACTTGGATCCACCTGCATATCAGAAGTCAGGCTCAGGAAAAAACTAGTATAGTCATGGACCCACTGGAATATAACTAAAATAGGCCTACTAACTATCCACAAAATGGAGAACCCCCCCCCCAACTCATCATCTGAACTATTCCAGCCATTAGGTTCATGACTAGTCAACGATTTGTTTGGCTTTATATGTTAACTCTTTTTTCAGCCACCAGGTTCCAGATGCTACCATGATGCTCTGCTTGTCCAGGGTTCCGCCCCATTAAGGAGAGAGAGACAGACTGGGAGTATGGATCGACCTGTCAATGCCCATGTTCAGTGGGGAAACAATTACAGAAGCCAGACCTTCCACTCTATAATGATCCTCTGTCCAACCTCCCAGAGGGAAAAAGAATAAGAAAGCTATCAGGGAAGGGTGTGGGATATGGAGTTCTGGTGGCAGGAATTGTGTTTTTGTAGATGTTTCCTTTTTATAAGTAAAAATTTTTAAAAGATAGAAACAATCAATTTTAAGTGATTATTTTCAAGATAATTTGATGATTTCAAAATGATAATTTTCAAAATAAGATAAAATCATGACTGAAAAATATACACAGAAATGAAGACCTATTCAATATTTTATTAATCAGAAAATATTGCAAGGATCTTATAAGCCAATTAAAGGAAAAACTGAAAAAAATGGACATATTTATAGGTAAGAAACATTACAAACATAGTTAACACTGATGCCTCAATTCACCAATTCAATTCGCCAATTGAATCCACCAGAAAGGTCAGAATTTGCAAGTCTACAAACAAGAATTACTTCACACTGTTAACAATATTATTTACAGAACTGCAAAATAGCTCTGACATAATAATCAGAATCAGATAACTTTTAGAACAATGTTAGATTCTAGACAATGCATAGTTTCCCAGTAAGCACTGTTCCTAAGTCCCCTCCCATATGTGTGTGTGTGTGTGTGTGTGTGTGTGTGTGTGTGTGTGTGTGTGTGTGTGTAATGTTTTAATTTGTTTGCAGTTCATTCTTGTTATTTGAAGACTAAATCTGTGATGTGCCTGTGACACTACTATGATTACATAAATTGTCCTCTACATGGAGTTAGATTATTGAGGGTCTTTTACAGTATAAAACTATTAGTGGTGGGACTGGGTGGTGGTACACCTAGTTGTACACACTTTACAAAGTGCAAGGACCCAGGTTCAAGCCCCTGGATCCCACCTGCAGCGGGAAAGCTTCCTGTGTGGTAAAGCTTTCACAGTGCTGCAGCTCTAGCTCTCTCTCCTTCTTTTCTCAATTTCTGACTATCTCTATCCAATAAATAAATAAAGATAATAAAATTAAAAAAAACTATCAGCAGAAAGGATGAAAAATTAAAACAGCCTTTTAAATAAACTATGGTGCTCCTTTAGAGATAAACTATAAGTTTCACTAAAGTTCATTGTCTGTACCGTACCTGCTACAGCCCTTACCCTATTCTTCAAAGTCATAAGGTGAAAACACTCAGTTGATCAGAGTCTATTCTTGTCCACCTGTTTATATCTCAAAACAGTTTTAATAAGCCAATTTTCTTTTCAGAGAATACAGTCTTTGCAAATGATCAGAAAAACTATTCATTTATGGTCAGAAGATGAGTGAATAGCTTATGCTTGTTACTCGGATAATTGAATCAGGGTGAATGGAAGCTTGAATTCCCATCCCTTCCAAGGGCCCAATGCAGATTTTGGTCTAAAAGAATTTCAAAACACACATGATAGGTATGTAATTTTCAAATTCTTCTTCTTGTTTTAATCTTCATTTATTGGATAGAGACAGCCAGAAATCAAGAGAGAAGGAGGTGATAGAGAGGGAGAGGGACAGAGAGACACCTACAGTACTGATTCACCACTCACAAAGCTTCCCCCCTGCAGGTGGGGACCGGGGTTTCGAACCCAGGTCCTTGTGCATTGTAATATGTGTGATCAGCCATGTGAGCCACCACCTGGTCCCCAAATTCTTTCTTTATTGAGTTCTGAAGGTATGATCCATGCAGAAATGAAATTAGAAACATAGAGCTCAGAAGACAGGGTGAGGAGAGCCCTGGAACAAGTCCAAGAAGGCTTTTCTGGGCAGGTTTCCTTCTTTTATACCCCTCTTACGTCACATTTGGGCTAGCTTTCCATTGGCCTGTTGAAACCAAATGGTGAGGTTACGTTATTGAAACTCCTCCCATTCATACAATGCAATGCACCTTATCCCATTCAACTGTGTGCAAACTCAGTGAAAACAAAATATCCATGAGAACAATGTGTCCGTCCTCTCTAGGATCTCCTTGTGCCCCTGTCCTATTCCCTCAGCATGATGACTCTGGGTACTCATGTAAATTACCAGGAAGAAGCTTTTTCCTCTTTCTGGGGACTTCCATCATCTGAGGGCCAGTCTCTAATCTCAGATACTGTCATTTGTGGAGAAAGGAAAAAGAAGAGAGAGGAAGGAAGGAAGGAAGGAAGGAAGGAAGGAAGGAAGGAAGGAAGGAAGGAAGGAAAGAAGGAAGAGATAAAAGGAAAATGGGAGGGAGGCAGGAAGGAAAAGGGAGAGAAAGAGAGGAAGGAAGCGAGTATGGGAAAGAAAACTGAATCAGGGATTAAATTATTTTCAGCCAGTGTTATCTATTGCCAGTAGGTGTCACTATGGGAACTCATGTTATACATCTCACCCTGGTCCATGTTAGTCTTTTAACTCTTGTTTTGGAGATTTTTTTGATGGGACCAATTGAACATATAAACAAAAATTAAATCTAAACTCCTGATGCTAAATATCATAATGTAATAAGCTAATAAAGCTTTACAAGAGAAAGTTGGATGTCTGAGTACAGATACTGCCAACTGCTGTCATCCCTGCCTGAATCCGGGACCCTTAACAACTTCCATTTCAGGTGTCAGTGAAGTAGATAGGAAAGAATGTGTGTGGGGCCATTTGTCCTCTGTGCGTAGGCCAGCTACCATGGAGGAGATGGGGAAGACGGGCCTCCCTGGGGGGCTTGGGAATCCTGCTGATGAGAGAGATGCGTGGAGAGGAATCACCTCCTCCTCTGGGAGAAGCTTCAGAGAGACAACTCGTTTATTCGGGGGTACAGGCAGGTAGATATACCCAAGGGTTAGGAAAAGGTTAAGATAATCATTAAGCCACACACACAATGCAGGGTTAATTCTTGACCTATCAGGTGTTTGTTCATTACTGGGAAGTTACTATACAAGGTCTGGTCATGAGCTCACCATAGGCTTTTCTCTAAAGGTGAATCATGAGCACCTCAGGGTAAGGGGGCAAGGAGCAGTTAAGCAAAACCAGGATATTTGCAGTGGGTTTCAGTTGACCATATATAGTAACTTATGGCCTTTGTTCAAAGGGAATGAAAGGCTCCTGGCCTGGAAAATTCCATTCATCATAAGGTCATGAGGTCAAGTGGGGACCTGTCAACCGCCCCTCCAGTGAGGAGGCTTGGGATCAACCCTCTCAGACCCCCATGGAGATGATAGCCTGGATTTCCCAGACAGCGGACTTCTACCCACAAATGTGGAGGATGCATTCTAACTTTCAAAAGTCTCAAGAATCTGGGTTGTCTATTCTGGCATCATCTCATCATCTTTTGTTCTCCTTTCTCTCCCTGATCCTTCTCTCCTCCCCCTCACCCCTAGTCCCATTCTTCTGTTTGACTGAATCATTCCCATCAGAAATCAAACCAGCTGTGATTTTTTGAAAAAATTCTCTCTTGACCCCACATCACCTACAGTTTCTGCCTGTCTCTCTACTTTCCTTCAAAGAAAAGTTCAAGAGTTGACTTTGCCCATTGCCTCTACTCCAGTTTTCTTTCCAATCAGGTTTTTATTCCTACTATGTCACCCAAAAGATATTCTTTTCACTATGTTGTCAAATCCGATGTTTATTAAATTTACAGTTGTCATCCATCTTAATTGGGATTGCCATGACTGGTTATACCCTACTTCTTGCTGAAAGCCTCTCATATCCTAATTGACTCTCCTGATTTATCTCTCACCTCCCTGGCTGCTTCCTAGTCTTGGCTGAGTCCTCCTTGCCTTCATGTCCCACGTCTAAATTTCAGATAGCTTTGCCAGCCACACCCACCCCCCTAGGTGATCTTATCTAGCCCAATGTCTTTGTACACAATCTATATACACTACGACTCCCCAATTATTATTTCATTTTTGACCTCTCCCTTCACTCCATTCTCTGTATCCAGTTGCCTGTTTGACATCTCCATCTGATCATCTAGCAGGTGTCAACACACTGACTTTACCTTCTTCCTCAAAACCTGCTGCTGCTCCCGTCTTATCCATTTCAGTAAATAGTGTCTCTATTTACCCAGGTGCTCAGATCAAATAGTGTAGAGTCATCCTAGACAATTTTCTCCCAGATCCCATCCTCAAATCTGGCTCAAGAGCAACAAGCATCAGCATGAATCTCAAAATATACCTTAAACCAGTTCTTCCTTCATTCCTTCCTTTTCAATTATTTTCTTCCTTCCTTCTTTCTTTTTTTCCCTTCTTTATTTCTTCCTTTCTTTCTTCTTGTTTTCTATTGGGATTACACTGGAGCTTTGGTGCCTACATGATGAATCCATCACTCCTGGCTGCCTTTTTTTTTTTCCTCTCTTTCATTTAATTTTGCTTTTTGATGGAAACAGAGAGAAATTAATAGGGAAGGGGAGAGAGAGAGAAGAGAGAGAGAGAGAGAGAGAGAGAGAGAGAGAGAGAGAAAAGAGAGACCTTCAGTACTGCTTGGCCACTTGTGAATCTTCACCTGCCTCCCACCCCCCCCACACAAGGTGGTGTCTGGGGGCTTGAGCCCCAGCCCATGCACATGATAATGTGTGCACTCAATTGGGTGCACCAATACATGCCCCATTGGACAGGACATTTTTCATCTCTCAATTACTACACTTTCACAATACACATTATCAACAGTACTGGCATCCTCCCCACACCTTCTCTACCACAAGAAGGGATTTGTTTTCATAATGTAAATCTGATCAACTTGTTCTGTTCCAAAGACTCCAATGCTTTTTATTTCACTAAAAAAATGACATCCATAGTTTGCCTAGGCTCTGCTTGATCTGGCTCCTGCTTATTTCTTCTAAGAGTATTTGATCAGCTCACATCACTCCAGTCACAGTGCTTTTGTAACAGTTCTTTGAGCCACTATGAGGCCTTTCATTGGCTACTTCTGCTCACTGTAGGGCCTGGTCATCAGGGAGGTCTCCCCTGACCACACTGTTAAAGGTGTCATCTTCTGTCCAGTTCTCTGCTTTACTTTTCTCTTTTAAAAAATACTTATTTTTCATGAGAGACACAGAGGAAAAGAGAGATAGAAACCAGAGCACCACTCAATTCTTGATTATAGTGGTACTAGGGATTGAACATGGAATTTCATGGCTTCAGGCATACAAATCCTGTGCTCTAGTACATTGAGCTACAACCTTGGTCCCTTTATTCTCCTTTATAGTACTCATCATAGCCTGAAATTAAGTCTTTGTTAGCATATTGTTTATTATTATGTGTTTCCTGTCACCAATATAAGTTTCATGAGGACAGGGCTTTGGTGAGTACCGTGTCAGCACCTAGATTATAGCTAAGCCATAAAGGGTGGCAACAAGATAGTTACTGCAGGAATGTATAGAAAGGCAGGGCTTCATACAGAAAGGCAGGGCTTTGTGGTCCTGGAGGTGGCACAGTAGATAAAACATTAGACTCTCAAGAATGAGGTCCTGAGTTCAATCCCCAGCAGCACATGTACCAGAGTGATGTCTGGTTCTTTCTCTCTCTCTCCTCCTATCTTTCTCACAAAATAAATAAAATATTTAAAAAGAAAGAAAGAAAGAAACAAAGAAAGAAAGAAAGAAAGGGCTTCTATTCTAGATATAGAAAGACATGACTGAAAACAGACCACTGGAGCTCAACTTAAGGCTCTGTGCAAACAATTTAATCTGCTTTGGATATTCTGGGTGTTTCACCAGAGCATTGCTGGCACAGTGACTAACATATTGCTTGGGTCTCTAGAGTCAACCAGTCATTTCATGTATTCTATTTTATGCAAATGTTTATACCATTTAAATCCTCTCAGAGACTTAAACTTTCAATGGTCAACCAGCATCCATAGCCATCACCTTACAAAGATATTCTCAGAAATACAATTCACTTTATTGCATTTAAATATTTATTTTTAATTTTTAATAAATATTTTTGATACTTATTAAATAATACTTGCTAAGTAACATTAATTTAATATTTGTAAATCCAGATAGAAAAGTTCTTTTTCTTTCTTTCTTTTTTTTTCTTATTAGAGCACTATTTAGAACTGGCTTATGGTGGTGCTAGGAATTGAAGCTGGCACCTCAGAGCCACAGGCACAAAAAGTCTTTTGAATAACCCTTATCCTCTCTCCCTATCCTAACAATTCAAAAGTATTTTCTTATAAATTCATGAACATTTGTGCATGACTTCCAAAGCTACTACTAATATTCCTAAGCTATCACCTCAAATGTTTTTGAAACTTCCATAAACCTTACAAATGGACCAGTCATTCAATGTCCAGTTTCCATCCACTATCTAAGACCATTGATATCTGGTGTTCCCAAGGCTTACGATCTCTGACCACCTGAGTAAAAGCACTGATGACCTAGAATTCTGTTGGGCTCTTAGTCACTAGTCTACCATCTTGTCTCTGGGCCCCAGGTCACTCAGAAAAGGAAATCCATATTCCCTGTATCATTATTGGTGTCCCAAGCCAACATATAAACACTTAATGTCATAGCTCTTTGGGTGTTAACACACAAAAAGAGGGCACTTGTCACCCTCAGGGTGAGAATAATTGGGTCCATACAAGTTTACGAGCTGTTGCCACAATATGTCATTTTTTTTTTAATTATTGTCTTTATTTATTTATTGGATAGAGACAGCCAGAAATTGAGAGGGAATGGGAGGATATATAGGAAGAGAGGCATAGAGACACCTGCAGCACTGCTTAACCACACACAAAACTTTCCCCCTGCAGGTGGGGACTGGGGACTCGAATCTGGGTCCTTGAGCACTGTAACATGTGCACTCAACCAGGTGCACCACCACCCAGCCCCACTACAATATGTCCTAACCATTCTCCCCTTCACCTTGATTTACTCATCTTGGGCTTCACAGTAGGAGTCCTTTCTCTCAGCCTTTCCTACCTCAGGATGTGACATTCCTTGAATGAGGGGGATTTGCCATTTAATTATGAACTGCCGCCGTTAGGCAAGAACAAACAAGACAAAACATAAAGTGACAAAAAGTGCACATTGCTGCCACTAAGTTGGAAATCAGGAACTGTGAAGTAAGATGAACTCATAGCCAAAAGGTAAGCAACAAAAATTAACCACTGTGCCTGGACTGGACTTTTGGAAAGCAAATAAATCCAACCGTAGGTGGCTTTTAACCTTTTTGATCATGTGCTAATAATCATCATAGTAGTTAAAAAGATTTGTGAAGGTGACCATGTAGGTTAAATTTCCTACCAGGAAGTGGAATAGTATGAAGGGAGGGGGCTTCCCCCCAGGAGAAGCATGACTCTGCATATTGATTAAAAGGTCAAAAAAAAAGATTTTTGTGAAGAAGTTGGTGTGATAAAATGTTACTATTGCACTTTTTGTTCCTGCCTAAGGAGTCTTTATAAAACCTTTCTATCCATGTGCTTTGAAACCTTCATTCTGTTCCTTTTAATTTAGCGCAGCAACAGTTTTAAAAGACAGAATAATTTGGAGAGAGGACTGATATTAGCAGATTTTATGGTGGCTTATTTATGATGAAAGCCCTTAAAAGTTGCCTGCAGTTATTTTCCTATTGCACACTACCAGCATGAATTACTGGCATTTAATTATTTACAAATTACTTTGCCATCCCTTTTATTAGTTTTTCTTCACAGCACCCTACTATTGATAACTCCAGATGGAATTATGTATAGGAAAGATTTAAAGAGTACATGAAGTCAGATGATATTATAGTATCATTATGACTATTATTATGCATCCATTCTCTCTATATCATTGTTACAGCTATTAATCTTTCCAAAGATTAGAAAACAGTGGAATAGATGAGACCTTCCCCATTTCAAAAAAAGAGCTAAGAAATGGAGAAAACAATCATCTTCCTAAAAAATGCCTCTGACTATGATGTATATGACATACAAAGACTGAAGCCTCTCCTGGTTTCTTTCATTGGGTGTGTGTGTTTGTGACATGCATATATGTGCACATACGCTTCAGCAATTCAGTCTAGGGTAGAAAGGAGGAGGAAGTTCTCCCATTGGGTAGTGTTTTCCAAAGCTTTCCCCACTGCAAGAAGTTCTTGGGTGGGGGTAGATAGCATAATAGTTATGAAAAGAGACTTTCATGCCTGAGGCTCAGAAGTCCCGGGTTTAATCCCTGCACTACCACAAATCAGAGTGGAGCAGTGCTCCGGTTTAAAAAAAAAGGCGGGGGGGGGGGGGTTAGGCGGTTAAGTGTACGTGTCGCAGGGACCAGTATAAAGATCCCAGTTGGAGGTTCCCGGCTCCCCACCTGCAGGGGCATCGCTTCACAAGCGGTGAAGCAGGTCTGCAGGTGTCTTTCTCTCCACCTCTCCATCTTCCCCTCTTCTCACCATTTCTCTCTGTCCTATCCAACAATGATGACATCAATAACAACTACAACAACAATAAAAAAACAAGGGCAACTTTCGGGGTGTCTCTCTCCTTCTCCGGCAGGGTGTCCTCCAGGGGAAAGGCAACGGGCTGGTTCTTTCTCGCTCACGACAGGGGTGACACGAAGTAAAAGACACCAGGGGACTCTTAGCGTGAATCTAGAATCTGAGTCCTTAGAGTCCCAGAATCCTAGAGTCCGTTTATTGGCAAAGTGGACATGAGTTAAATAGAAAAGCAATGAAGTTAATTATTGTTGAAATATGACAGAAATTACAGGTTTCTTAACAGTCAGCATGCCCCTAAGGTAGGGGGTTGGTATGACAGGAATTGATGAGATACAAGACAGTTATTTTCCATAACACAAGCAACTTAATTATCCAAAGGTATTTGAGAGAAGCATAGGGGTTAAACCCGTAGGGTGAGACAGAGAGAAGATGAATATCAAAAGGTCATATAGTTTGGCATTTCTCTTGTCTGGGGTCTGAGGTGTGTGATGAAGTGTGTGATAAGGTGTGTTCTTCTGTGATCAGAAGGTGACTTTGAATGAGTGAATCTGTGGCCATGTGGCCTGCAGTTAATGGAGGGAAGTACTGGGGTATCTGTGGGCCTGAGAGTCAAGAAGGAAGGAACCAAGTCTGAGTTTCCCCCCTTATGCTCACCTCGGTTGAGAGAGACTTACCAAGAGGTTATCTTCTCAGACCTCCATCCAAAGATGGGGGTGGTTCTCCCTAAGCTCTATCAGGCTCACACATGTTCCCAACAGGCAACTAAATAAGTATTAAAAAGGAGGGTGGGTGGTGGTGCACCCAGTTGAGGGCACATGTTACAGTGCACAGGACCTGGGTTCCAGCCCCTGGTCCACACCTGCAGGGGGAAAGCTTCACGAATGGTGAAGCAGTGCTGCAGGTGTCTCTCTATCTCTCTCCCTTTCTACCTCCCCTTTCCCTCTCAATTTCTGGCTGTCTCTATCCAATAAATAAAGGTAATATTTATTTTTTAAAAAAGTTCTTTGTGGATATTTTCTGAGTGCCCACTTACGAGCAATTTATACCTAATTTTGTTATAAATATCTTTGGCAATCACTAAGCAGCTCATTTCCCACAGAGACAGGGTTCTTTACAGAGACCATCTCTCAGGGGCTGAGTGGTGGTTCACCTGATAAAGTACATACCTTGCCATACATGAAGGTCTAGGTTGTAGCCCTTAGTCCTCAACTGCAGTGGGGAAGCTTCATGAGCAGTGGAGTAGTGTAGCACTTGCTCCTTACATTCTCTCTCTCTCTCTCTCTCTCTCTCTCTTTCTCTCTCTCTCTTCTTTCTGTAAAGAAAAAAAAAGCAATGGCTACTGAGATTGGTGGAGCCATTCAGGTACTGAATCCCTGTAGTAACCCTGATAGCAAAAGAAAAAAATATATATCTAGATAAGAAATCGTGTGTGTGTGTTACCTCCTCCACTGACCCATGCTACTGACAACTTGAGTTCTCTATCACCTGGTAGTTCAAGCCTTAAGAGTTTCTGCCACACCTTATAGACAGTAGCCCTGCTTCCCTAGCCAGTGACTGGCATTGAAACTGAGTGCTCTGGGCTGTGCTGTTTAATATTTCGCACACTCTGTCAGAGTGACTCATCCTCTTAAGGATGGGCAGTCTAAGCTTTCTTGGGCTTCTTGTTTCCATCTGAGCACATTTAAGGCAACTCAGTGGATTTTTTTCCTTAGCTCTTTTTATTTTTGTTTTTAAAAATTAAATTTTATTTGATTTCTTTCTTTCTTTTTGTTAAATATTTTTGTTTGTTTTATTTTAATGAGAGAGAGATTGAGAGGGAAAGATACAAAAAGTCCAGAACACTGCTCAGCTCTGGTTTATGATGCTTCAAGGGACTGACTCTGGGACCTTGGAGCCTCAGGCATGAAAGTCTTTTCCATAACCATTAAGCCATCTTCCCCAGACCTCAACAGATCAAATGTCACTCCTAAAGGCCTATACAGATGCCCCTTTGTTGGCAGTGCCTTATGGAGTCATGGAGTCAGAAAAAGGAAACTTATGCTATCAGTATTTGGTAAAATGAAAACAATCTCTGACCCCAGTATACCTGATTGGTAGGGTCTGCAGCAGCTGGAAAAGGGGTAGAAATGGAGGGGGGAAGGGAGCTGGTGGTGGCTTACCTGGTAGAGTGCATATTTTGCCATACATGAGGACCTAGGTTCAAACCTCATTTCCTCACCCGCTGGATGAAAGCTTCGCAAGTGGTGGAGCAATGCAACAAGTGTCTCTCTTCTCTGTTTCTCCCTCTCTCTCTCTAAAAAAAACCAAACTATCGGGACTAGTAGAGTCATGCAGGCACCAAGTCCCAAAGATAACCCTGCTAGAAAGAGAGGGAACAAAAAGGAATGAGAGAGAAAGAAAAGAGAGAAGAAAGGAAGAAAGGGAGAGGAAGGGAGGGGATCGGGCAGTAGCCCAGCAGGTTAAGCGCACATGGCACAAAGTGCAAGGACCCGTAAGGATCCCTGTTTGAGCCCCCGGCTCCCCACCTGTGTGTGTGAGGGGGGGTCACTTCACAGCGGTGAAGCAGGTCTGCAGGTGTCTATCTTTCCCCCTCTCTGTCTTTCCCTCCTCCATTTCTCTCTGTCCCATCGAACAACAATGACATCAATAACAACAATAATAATAACCACAACAATGATAAAACAACCAGGGCAACCAAAGTGAAAAAAAGAAAGAAGAAAGAGGAAGGGAAGGAGAGAAGGGAAGGGAAGGGAAGGGAAGGGAAGGGAAGGGAAGGGAAGGGAAGGGAAGGGAAGGGAAGGGAAGGGAAGGGAAGGGAAGACAGACAGCACTGGCTGGTAGCACACCTGAGAGAGCAACATGCTGTTATGGAAAAATAGATGAACACAGAGTGCACACTCTCCTGATTTACCCTATGTGGGTATTTTAGTCTATGTGCCTGGTGAACTGTCTTTCCTCTGTGATATGGAAACATTATAACCTAAGACTGCGTTTCCTTTGTGTTTGCTCTCCCTAGCAATTAAAACAGTGACTATAGTTGCCACCCCTCCTCCCCTCCACATTTCTAAGCTAATAGGCCCAAGACTACAGTGCATAAAGGTAAAGATGACTAGGGAGGAATTCAGTTGTCTCAGGACTGATATACACTAGGCATTAGGCCACCCCTTCTCTGCCCATACCAAGGCCACAGATAAGAAGCATGTATAGCAATTATGTGAAAGATTGCTTTTGTCTGTTTCTGCTTACTCTGTAATAGTGAAATAAAACTGCTCCCTTTGCCCCTTTGGGAGGGGGATAGCAACATATGTTCTTGGCAGCACAATTTGTAATAGCCAAAACCTGGAAGCAACCCAGGTGTCCAACAACAGATGAGTGGCTGAGCAAGTTGTGGTATATATACACAATGGAATACTACTCAGCTGTAAAAAATGGTGACTTCACCGTTTTCAGCCGATCTTGGATGGACCTTGAAAAAATCATGTTAAGTGAAGTAAGTCAGAAACAGAAGGATGAATATGGGATGATCTCACTCTCAGGCCGAAGTTGAAAAACAAGATTAGAAAAGAAAACACAAGTCGAACCTGAAATGGAATTGGAGTATTACACCAAAGTAAAAGACTCTGGGGTGGGTGGGTGGGTGGGTGGGGAGAATACAGGTCCATGAAAAATGATGAATGAAATAGCGGGGGTTGTATTGTTAAATGGGAATCTGGGGAATGTTATGCATGTAAAAAAAAAAAAAAAAAAGAAGTAGAAACGCAAAGCAGAAATTGACTGAGTTTGGAGTATGGCACCAAAGTAAGAAAGCAGAAGTACACTAGAGTTTGCAGTGAGTACCTCCCTAATACTTCCTCTCCACTTTTCCAAGCTTTGGGTCCATGATTGTTCAACAATTTGTTTGGCTTTGTATGTTAACTCTCTTTTCAGTCACCAGGTTCCAGGTGTCATCAGGATGCCGGCCAGACTTCCCTGGATTGAAGACCCCACCAATATGTCCTGGAGCTCAGCTTCCCCAGAGACCCACCCTACTAGGGAAAGAGAGAGTCAGACTGGGAGTATGGACTGACCAGTCAACGCCCATGTTCAGCGGGGAAGCAATTACAGAAGCCAGACCTTCTACCTTCTGCAACCCACAATGACCCTGGGTCCATGCTCCCAGAGGGATAGAGAATGGGAAAGCTATCGGGGGAGGGGGTGGGATATGGAGATTGGGCGGTGGGAATTGTGTGGAGTTGTACCCCTCCTACCCTATGGTTTTGTTAATTAATCCTTTCTTAAATAAAAAAATAAAATAAATAATAATAAAAAAAAACTGTGAGCTTTTTCAAGGTGCGGGGAGAACTTCCCAGAGTGAAGAACCGGCTCGAGTCTTGTGCTTTGGGGATCATTTTGCAACAGTTTTTTTGCAACTCTTTGCCATTACCGAGGTTCAAGCTCCCCACTGCCCACCTGCAGCAGTGGAGGTTTCAAAAAGCAGTGATGCAGTGCTGCAGGTGTTTCTTCCCCTTTGTCTCAACTTTCCCATTCAATTTCTGACTCTATAAAATAAATTAAAATGTTTTTTTCCTCCAGGGTTATTGCTAGGGCTCGGTGCCTACACCACAAATCCACTGTTCCTGGAGGCTTTTTATTTTTTTTTTAAAGATTTTATCTATTTATTAATGAGAAAGAAAAGAGGACAGAGAAAGAACCAGACATCACTCTGGTACATGTGCTGCTGGGGATTGAACTTGGGACCTCATGCTTGAGAATCCAATGCTTCATCTAATGTGCCACCTCCTGGACCACTTAACATGCAATTTTGTAAATCAATATTGAATTGTTAATAAAAAATAAGGAAAAAAAAAGAAAGCTGAATTAGGGCAGAGAGTAGCTCCCAAACTTGAAGAACAGATATAAATACAGTTAGTTGTTTACCACATCAAACTGACCCAGGGTTCAAGTATATTTATAGTTAGCACAGAAGCTTGTATAACCTCTGAGTTCCTTTCAATTTGGGCTCTCTGTTCTTTCTTTATTTCTTTCTTTCTTTCTTTCTTTCTTTTGGTTTTTTTTATATATAAAAAGGAAACATTGACAAAGCCATAGGATAAGAGGGGTACAACTCCACATAATTCCCACCATCAGAACTCTGCATCTCATCCTCTCCCCTGATAGCTTTCCTATTCTTTATCCCTCTGGGAGTATGGACCCAGGGTCACTATGGGGTGCAGAAGGTGGAAGGTCTGACTTCTGAATTGCTTCCTGGATGAACAAGGGTGTTGGCAGGTCAATCCATACTCCCAGCCTGTCTCTCTCTTTCCCTAATGGGACAGGCCTCTGGGGAAGCAGGCCTGGAGGCTGTTCTTTTTTCCTTTTTGTTGCCCTTGTTATTTTATCTTTGTTGTGGTTATTATTATTGTTATTGATGTCACTGTTGTTGGATAGGGCAGAGAGAAATGGAGAGAGGAGGGGAAGACAGAGAGTGAGAGAGAAAGACAGACACCTGCAGACCTGCTTTACTGCTTGTGAATTGACCCCCCTGCAGGTAGGGAGATGGGGGCTTGAACCAAGATCCTTACTCAGGTCCTTGTGCTGTGCGCTATGTGCGCTTAACCTGGTGCACTAACGCCTGACCCCCCAAATAAATAAATATTTAAAAAATAATATATGACCTTTAAAAATGAAGAAAGAAGAGGAGAGAGGAGAAAAGAAAGGAAAAATGAAAGAAGAAAAGAAAAAAAAAGGAGAGAATGGAGACTTCGTCCTCCATTCAGACAAGAAAGACATCTCCAGGGAAGGTGCAGAAACGGGTAGGACGGATGGTTGTGGGACAGTCAGGTGCACACAGCAGACGCATTTCCTCTCAGTTTGGGCATCTCCATGCTCATCAACTAGTGCTGCTCTCTGGAACCCTGTGCTGGCAGTGGCATCAGGTATTGAGGGCACAGGGCTCGCAGTGTGCCAGGAAGGGGAATGGTAAGCTCTAAGGCCCCATCCCCAGCAGAAGCACTGCTGCTAGCCCTTATTTTAGTGATTTAGGAAAGTGCCTCCTTCCCATACTTCCCATCCTTCCCACCCTTCCCAGCCTGGAGCCAACAGATTTCCATCTGCTGGAAACTGGTAATAAATGACTATAACTACACTAAAGCTATTGCCTCTGGGACTTCTGCAGAGCAGACAGAGGAGTTATAGTGGCGGGAAGCTAGAGGGAAATAATGAAGTCTGGCCTAGTCAATGGTGAGCCAGCCAGGTGGACCACACATCCCTACAGAACTGGCTTGTGTGGGGTGGCAGGGAGCAGTAACAGCTGGCACGCTGGAGCAGGCTAGTCACACAGGACTTTAGCAGTGTCCTGCCTCAGGACCCGTGGCAGTATTGCAGATTTCTCTCTGGCTGTCTGGCTTACTGATGGAGGAGGGAGGAAGGGCCAATGTACTGGAGAGTACAGGTGGGGTCCTCTGGAGAAACAGCCATTAGAGTTATAATATGAGAGGGCAGGAGAGAACTCACCCAACAGAGCACACACTTTACCTTGTTTGCGAACTTGGGTTCCAGACCCCAGTCACCATATGGAAACATTACACAAAGGGGAAATTTCGTGAATAGTGCTGTGTGGTGTTTCTCTTCCTCCTCTCTATCTGGGAAAAAATACAGATGTTTCATCTGGAGTGGTTGTATCATGCAGGCACAGAGCCCCAGTGAAACTCTGTTAAGGAAAAAAGAAAGAAAAAAAAAACGAAAGAGAGGAAAAGAGGGCTGGGGAGATAGCATAGTGGTTATGCAAAAAGACTCCCATGCCTGAGTCACCAAAGACCCCAGGTTCAATCCCTCACACCAAAAGCTGAGCAGTGGTCTAGTAAAAAACAAAACAAAACAAAATCAAAAAAGAAAAAAAGGAAAGGAAAGAGTAGTGGCATCATTGGCAGCAGGTGCAGCTTGTGAGTTGCCTGGAGACCCTGAAGGAACCACAAGGTTCTTGTGGGTGGGGCTGAGGGCTTCTTCTTCTAGCATTTGCCCTTCTTCCGTAGCCAGTCAAAAGCGTCAGGTTGAAAGCTGTCAGGAGCTGCTTGTTGCTGGCTTTGAAAGTGACTGGGATCCATGTGGATTCAGTCGGCTAGGAAGGATCATCAGTTTCCCCAATGAATGGGTACTCACGGGATGCACCACAAGAAGGTCGATCCAATGCATCCCAGGCTGAGGGCTAATGGACCTGCATTCTGGGTTTCTGCAGTCTAGGGGCTAAGCCAGAGCAGAGCTGCTGGGTTGCTATTATTGTGGTCAATTGTACTCCCAGGATCCTCTCCTGGGAAAAGACTGTTAGACCACAAATGCCCATAGTCCCACCCCATAGTCTTACAAGTTCCTTATCACCACAAAAGTAAAGTAGTTTATGTTTCTCTCCCTTCTCTAATCTGCCTCAGCTGAACCGCTTTCCTTTGACCACAGCAACTTTACTGCTGCAAATAGAGTAAAGAAAAACCTGGCAAGAAGATATGACTAAAAAGACAACTGTTTTCTACACCATTCCAAGAAAGAAGAGAAAGGAACAAGACTCGACTGCGCTCCGATCCCGGCATGCTGGACTTTTGCAAACTTGTTAATATTAGGGTTATATAATCTTAGGATTTCATTTACTGAACAGACTCTAAAAATCAGATTTTGTGTGTGTGTATATATATATATATATATATATATATATATATATATATATATATATATACTTTTAATCCTCCTCCCAGAAACTTTTTTTTTGCCAATTTTTTATTCAGAAGAGAGAGATGGAAAAGTGAGGGAGATTCCATAGCACCAGAGCTTTGTCCAGTGCCATAGCACCTCCCATGTGGTGTTGGGCATTCTAACATGAGTGAAGCAGACGGCAAGGCAAGTGTTCTGCCCACTGAGATATCTCTTAGTTTCTTCAACTATCTTTAAGTATACAGAATGACAGTAAGTAAACCCCCATCTTTTCTTCTACCTAATTCCCATAACTAGTGAAATATTCCTTTTTTTTTCTTCCAGGGTTATCACTGGGGCTTAGTGTCTGCACTATGAATCCACTGCTCCTGATGTCCATTTCTCCATTGTTGTTGTTGCTGTTATTGTTGTAGTTGGCTAAGTCAGAGAGAAATTGAGAGAGAAGGGAAAGACAGAGGGGAAGAGACTGCAGACCTGCTTTATTGCTTGCAAAATGACCCCCCTGCAGGTGGGGAGCCAGGGGCTTGAACTGGCATCCTTGCCTGGATCATTTTGCTTTGTATAATGTGCAGTTAACCCGGTATGCTACCGTCCAGTCCCTGAAGTCTTTTTTTATGGTGAAAGGACTTGGTGGATGTGTTTGAGGTAAGGACATTGAGATAGGGAGATTTGTTGGATGACCAAGGTGGGCCCAGTGTCATCACAAGGACCCAGAGAGATGAAAGTAGGAAGCAGGCAAGTCAGAGTTAGTGGAAATGTAATAATGGGCAGACTCAATGATACAGTCATAAAAAGAGTTGACTGGCCATCATTGCTTTGAGGATGCAAGGATCCTGCAGTCCAGAGAAATGGGCAGCCTATGAAAGGTGAAAAAGAAAGGGGGGGGGGGGGCAGTAGTGCAGCGGGTTAAGCACACATAGCGCAAAGTGCAAATGGCTCAAAGTGCACAGACCCACATAAGGATCCCAATTTGAGCCCCCGGCTCCCCACCTGAAGGGGGGTTACTTCACAAGTAGTGAAGCAGGGCTACAGGTCCCTTCTCTCTCTCTCTCTCTCTCCCTCTCTGTCTCCCCCTACCTTCCCAATTTCTGGCTGTCTCTATCCAATAAATAAATAAATATTGATTAGAAAAAAACAACTTCAAAAAAAAAAAAAAGCCAAGACGTACTGGGGAATGCAGCCCTGGGATTATCTTGATTGATTTATTTTAATTTTTATTCATAAAAAGGAAACACTGGGGGCCGGGTGGTGGCGTACCTGGTTGAGTGCACATATTACAGTGAGCAAGGACCTGGGTTCGAGCCCCTGGCCCCCACCTGCAGGGGGGAAGCTTCATAAGTGGTGAAGCAGGGTTGCAGGTGTCTCTCTGTCTCTCTCCCTCTCTGTCATCCTCTCCCCTCTCGATTTCTGGTTGTCTCTATCCAAATAAATAAAGATATTAAAAAAAAATGAAACACTGACAAAAACCACTGGTTAACAGAGGTACAACTCCACATAATTCCCACCACAACTCCGCATCCCTGATAGCTTTCCTAGTCTTTATCCCTCTGGGAGTATGGGCCCAGGGTCACTATGAGGTGCAGAAGTTAGAAGGTCTGGCTTCTGTAAGATTATCTTGATTTTTAGATCAGCAAGATCTATGTTGGACTTTTGATGTCTGGAACTGTTAAATATATTTCTTTTTCCTTTCTCTTTCTCTTTCCTTCCTTCCTTGTTTTCTCCCTTTCTTCCTCCTTTCCCACTTCTTTGTTTTGTTTTGTCATTTTTGACATTGAGAATTTACTGCTCTGAGCCAACTTTTTCAGATTGAAACACAGAGAAAGGGATAGATACCAAAGCTTCCTCCAGTATGGTGGGGTCTGGGTTTGAGCCTGGGTCAAAGCAGACTCCTTTCAGGAGAACTACCTTTTGAACCCTCAATTTTCTCTTTAAGCCACCACTTTGTGGTGACTTGTTGGAACACTAAAAACCAGCAATTACCGCATATCAAATACACAGCCTATATATTAAAAAGATTCAGTTTGTGTTTTGAGAAACTTTGAGACATACAGTTGATTTTCCCCCTCTCATATTAATTAACTACTGATTTATATGTCTACATTTTGCTAGGAGTGTACATAAACACCATTCCCACCACCAAAAGACTGTGACCCATCCCTCCCACCCACTCCCACCCACTCCCACCCCCCACTGGCCCAGGAAGCTGCATGTCTACCCCTCACCACTGGGTTTTTACTTTGGTGGCCTACTTACAATTTGATCAGGTCCTGCTTTTAGTTTCCCTTTCAGATCTTCTTAGTCAACTTCTGTTGATGAGTGGGATCATCCCATACTCATCTTTATCTTTCTGACTTAGTTCACTTAACATAATTCCTTCTAGCTCTGTCCAAGATGGGTCAGAGAAGGTGGGTTCATTGTTTTTGATAGCTGCATAGTATTCCATTGTGTATATATGCGGACTCTCTCAAAAGCCTAGACCAAGTAGATTAGAAGCATCCAATAGCACAGCTATATACAAGATACTGGATACTGTACAGCAAACCATAACAAAAGGACTTTTCAAAGTTAACCCAATTAACAAATAATGTGATGATAACATTAACTGTCGATTGTCTTTTTGAACCTTAAGACAGCAGGAACCTCACATCTCCACTATAGAGCCCCTACTTCCCCCAGTCCTGGAAACCTTGGATAGGGCCCACTTTCCTGTATGCGTCTCCCAATCCAAACCAAATAATATTGCATCTGCCGATCACAACCTAACCAACGCAACAATTGCCACCTCAACATGCTTCACCTCAGACTGTGTCTAGAGACTTCACATGTGGAATGACAACCCTTCAGCTTCATTACTCAGGTGAGACCTTTCCTTTTATAGTACACTCTAATTTCATCTCAGGTAGTTCACTTTCTAACAAAGTCCCACAACCTAGATATACACCAGTTTCTGTGAGAGAGAGCTTATGTGCACACGTATCCATAAACTACTGCAAAATATATACCTGAAAGCAGAAGTACACTAGAGTTTGCAGTGAGTACCTCCCTAACACTTCCTCTGCACTATTCCAAGCTTGGGATCCATGATTGCTCAACAAATTGTTTGGCTTCGTATGTTAACTCTCTTTTCAATCACCAGGTTCCAGATGCCACCAGGATGCTGGCCAGGCTTCCCTGGATTGAAGACCCCACCAATGTGTCCTGGAGCTCAGCTTCCCCAGAGACACACCTTACTAGGGAAAGAGAGAGGCAGACTGGGAGTATGGACCGACCAGTCAACGCCCATGTTCTGCGGGGAAGCAATTACAGAAGCCAGACCTTCTACCTTCTGCAACCCTCAACGACCCTGGGTCCATGCTCCCAGAGGGCTAGAGAATGGGAAAGCTATCATGGGAGGGGGTGGGTTATGGAGATTGGGTGGTGGGAACTGTGTGGAGTTGTACCCCTCCTACCTTATGTTTTTGTTCATTAATCCTTTCTTAAATAAAAAATTAAAAAAAAAAAAAAGAATAGGAAAACTATCCAGGGAGGGGAATGGGATATGGAGGTCTGGTGGTGGGAATTGTGCCAAGTTGTACCCCTCTTATCCTATGATTTTGTCAATGTTTCCTTTTCATAAATAAAAAATTAAAATATAAAAAACCCCAGCAATTACCATAAATACCATGTCTCCATTTAAAAAAAAATTTTATTGGTGATTAATGTTTTGCAGTTGACAGTAAATACAATAGCTTGTACATGCATAACATTTCTCATTTTTCCACACAACAAGACAACCCCCACATGTCTCCATTTTACAGGAGAGAAAACGGAAACTTTTAAGAACCTGACTCAGGATTGAAATATGAGTGACACCAAAGGCATACTTTTCCCTACACTTCATTTCTACCCTTCTTAAATTTTTATAACATATGTTCTTATTGAAATAATCAAATATTTAATTGTTAAAAAGGCTACTTTACAAAGACTTCACTAATGGCATGTTTCTGAATATGTCTGCTTTTCACAAGTAATTTGTTGTAAAAAGGAAGTGTCAGCTGAATCTTGCCTGAGAAGTTATGAAAGGAACATCAGATTATCCAAATTACCCTATGGAAGAACTCAATTTTAAAATAAATAATAAAGTCATCACCTTTCAGCTTTTCTTTGGTTGAATTTATGTTGATAATAAAAAGATGTACTTCCCTGGACAGAGAACCCCACAAATATGTCCTGGAGCTCTGCTTCCCCAGAGCCCCATGCCACTAGGGAAAGAGAGAGGCAGGCTCTTGAGTATGGATCGACCTGTCAACATCCATGTTCAGTGGGAAAGCAATTACAGAAGCCAGACCTTTCACCTTCTGCATCCCACAATGACCTTGGGTCCATACTCTCAGAGGGATAAAGAATAGGAAAGCTATCAGGGGAGGGGATGGGATACAGAGTTCTGATGGTGGGCATTGTGTGGAGCTGTATTCCTCTGATCCTATGGTTTGTCAATGTTTCCTTTTTATAAATAAAATAAAATAAAATGCAAAAATAAATAAATAAAAATAAAAAGATGTACTTCATTATTCACCAGAGTACTATGAATTAAAGCCATAATAAGGTAGGAGTAACATTTAAGACCTAGCATACAAAAGTTGGTGAGCACATGAAGAAACTTCAACTCTCAAATTGCTAGTAGGATATAAAATAGTACAACCACTGTAGACACACACACACACACACACACACACCTATCTATATAGTCATCTCTTATAAAATGCAATGTAGTTAAAGGTCAGGTGGTGGTCCACCTGGTTAAACACACATAATACAATGCTCAAGGACCCAGGTTCAAGCCCCCAGTCCCCACCTGCAAAGAAAAAGGCTTTGCAAGTGGTAGAAGTGGAACAGAGCTGCAGGTCTCTCTCTCTCTCTCTCTCTCTCTCTCTCTCCTCTCTCTCTCTCTCTCCCTCTATCACCCCCTGCCCTTTCAATTTCTAGCTGTCTCTATCCAATAAATAAATAAAGATATTTAAAAATAAATAAAAGGTGAAATGTAGTGTATTGCTATCCTAGTACCTATCAATTTCACTTCTATGTATTTTGCCCAAGAGAAATGAAATATATGTCCACAATAAGACTTCTACAAGAATGTTTACACTAGCTTTATTCACAATAATCCAAACTAGAAACAACCCAAATATCCATTATCAAGTTCAGTGCAATATAATCTTACAGTGAAGTAACATTCAACAATGAAGACAGATGAGTTATTTTAATGTTCTACGGAGAGATGCAACAACATGGGTACTCTCAAAATCATTATGTTGAATGAAAGAAAGCCAGAGTAAACAGAATCCCTCCCACACAAGCCCATTTATAGGAAGTTCAACATCAGAAAAAAAAAATGCATCTCAGTGCCAGAAAGCAGATCAGTTTTTGCGTCTAATCAGGAAAAGAAAGGAAATTGAATGGGAAAGAGTCTAGTGAGAACTTTTTTTTAGAGGGGAAAAGAGAAAGAGACACTTTCAACCTGCAGCACTGGTTCACTATTTATGAAGATTCCCCTTGTAGGTAGGAACTGGGAGCTTGAACATGGGTCTTTGAGCATGCTAACATATGCACTCAACTGGATTGAACTCAATGGGTGCACGCACCATTGCCCAACTCCCAACAGAAAGCTTTTTTTTAAGTCTTTCTCAGGATGGTGGCTATAGGCATGTAGGTATGCATTTGTCTGGGGCCAGGTGGTGGCACACCTGGTTGAGTGCACACATTACAATATGCAAAGACCCAGGTTCATGCCCTGGTGGTCCCTACCTGCAGGGCGAAGATTCACAAGTAGTAAAACAGTGCTGCAGGTGTCTCTCAGTCTCTCTCCCTCTTAATCTCCCCCTCCTCTCAATTTCTCTCTGTCTCCATCCAAAATAAATATTTTTTAAAAAGAGGTATACATTTGTCCATTCACCAAAATAGTTCATTTAGATTTCATTTATGCGTCAGGTTTTGCAAAAAGGAGTTGACATTACTGTTCTTTAAATGATTATTACTCATAGAATTAAGATTTTTTTAAAAAAATTTTTGTTTGTTTTTATTTGTTACCGGAGCACTGCTCAGCTCTGGCTTATGGGGACTAAACCTGGGGCTTCGGATCCTCAGGCATGAGAGTCTCTTTGCATTAAACATTATGCTGTTTCCCCAACGCAGAATTAAGACTTTTTAAAGGAAGATGAGTGGAGTGATAGAAAGAGCACAAGTGGGAATGAAATCTTCATTGTTGAGCACGCACATAGTCTTGAGAGATTTATTTAGCTTCTCTGAGGCTCAGACTTCTCATTTACCAATAAATGAACTGCATTCGATGACCTCACACTTTTCTTCTAGCTGTAAAATTCTATTACTTGTCATTTTGAATGGTAAATCCAATTAAAGTCTCTAATTGACAGAGCACTGCTCTTCTAATATACTTTGACTCTAGTCAGTGAGTCAGCTGTTACAGGCTTAACACTTAGCAACAATTTTGAGAAATTAAATTTCCCTATAAGGTCCACTTTATCAGATGTCTTCCAAGAATATGTCTTTGAGGATAACAGTGCACATAGGCAATATACATTGTAATTATAGGCATTTTCCTGTCCACGTAGTTATGTGTGTGTAAACAGAGATAAGGAGATCACGAAAAGCATACTCTCTAAAAAGCTTTGAGCAAAGGGTAATGGGACACAGTCAAAATACCACCAAACTGATAGCTTAGCTTCCAGATTCTGTGGTCTCTGATGAGTCATTCACATGTTTAAGTGGCATAGTAATGTCCGTACTGTCCTTCCTCGGTTGTTGAAACAAATAGAGTGCAGAGAAATGATTTCCTGCATCTTGGGCATGCAAATTCTGCACACTGCACACTATTACTAAGCTATTGCCCTTGCTCTTCTAGAAAGGTCTTCAGGAACAAGCAGGATACTTGGGATGCATCAATAGCTCCCACAGCTTGAGATTTTCTATTTGTAGACTCCTTCAATTTCATCCCAAATGCCGTCTCCACACGATGCCCTCCTTTTTTTACTGTGTTCCCTCAGCTAGTAGCTATGGGGCATGCTTCTGTGTCTCAAGCACTAATGACGTTACAAATATTGCCTCATTTAAATGTCTTTAAAAATAAAGGGAAGTAAGGAAAATATAAGCTGCATCTGAGAGTCAGTTATTTAAGATGAGATAGTACAAAGAGACAGCCTGGCAGATGAGACTCTCAGGCATTACAGCTCCTTTCTGCTAAGACAAGAACAGTTGCTAATCACGTCAACATCACAGAATATTATAAGGTATAGGAGAAACCTAGAGACCCTGCATCCTTTCTCAACATGTTATGAGCTGCTTTGGTCTAAATCTAACAGGCATGTCACTAACCAGGTATCACATAGTTCATTGTCTGGAAATCTAGGCCCTATAAATCCACAACGTCCAGGTGTGTTTATCAGAAACCACCCTAGACCAGCCAGATACATTCTGCTAAAGGGCTATTTTTACTTTTGTTTTTATAGAAAAGGGTTCTTGGGGCCAGGTGGTAGCACACTTGGTTAAGGGCACACATTATAATACACAAAGACTCAGGTTCTAGCCCTTGGTACCCACCTGCAGGGGGAAAGCTTCATGAGAGGTGAAGCAAAGCTGCAGGTGTGTCTCTATCTCTTTCCTTCCTTATCTCTCCCTCCTCAATTTCTGTCTCTATTCAATTAATATATATTTCTTTCACTATAAGATACCTATTTGGTTTCTTTCCAGGATTATCTATTTAATGTCTACAAAGAGATTTGATCAAGTCAGCTCTCTTTTTTAAAAAATATTTTCTCTTATTTACTTTAATGAGAGAGTGAGGGAGAGAGAGAAAGAGAGCAGTGTTCTGACAGTTTGTGGTACCTGGGATTGGACCTACACATGCAAGTCCTGAATCCACCCACTGAACCATCTATGAGGTGGCTTATTTTTCCATCCTCCTTTATTCCTTACATCTTTCTCTCTTTCCTTCTCTTCCTTCATCTCCCCACCTTCTTCCTCCCTTTCTTCCTTCTTTCCTTCCTCCCAGACTTCCATCCTTCTGCTCTTCTGCCTTTCCTTCCAGTGACTGCTCAAGGAAAGAAATATACTCAGCTACTAAATGTTTTTCTTCAAGGAATAGCTTACTGCTCTTAAGTGTTCCACTGGAGGGCCAGGTGGTGGTGCACCTGGTTGAGCGCACATGTCACAGTGCATAAGGACCCTGGTTCGAACCCCCAGTCCCCACCTGCAGGGGGCAGGTTTTACGAGTGGTGAAGCAGTGCTGCAAGTGTCTCTCTGTCTCTCTCCCTATCACCCCCTTCCCTCTCAATTTATGGCTATCTCTATCCAATAGATAAATAAAGATACTGAAAAAAAGAATATATATAAAAATTTCACTGGTGACCCAGGAGATGGTACTGTGGCTGGAGCATTGGGCTTAAAACACAAGGTCCCAAATTCAGTCTCTATTATTACATGTACCAGAGGGATACTTTGGTTCTCTCTCTTCTTTTTTTCTTGTGTTAATAAATAGATCTTTAAAATGGGGGGGGGGAATCCCCTAAAAGAATAATAATTGTTCTCCTTTGTCCCTATAGTCTTTCACCTCTCAGTCTAGGGAAAGTCAGCAGAGACTGGCAGGTTCTCCTTAACTAGCCTGCTAGCTCTTTCAATGCTTCCAATGCTGTTTCTCTACTGGAAATTCCATACATCTTATCAGTAGCTATATTCATATCACTTGGGACCATATTTCATTTTTTTTTCATATAGTTCTTATTTTTTTTTAATATTTTTTTTCTTGCAAGTAGCTTGCAATAATGTTTGTTTCTTTTGTTCTACTGACTGACATCTAGCACCGCCAACCAGGAGAATTAGGGTGATATAAACAGTGTTAGCACACTGAGTTCAAGTTCTATTCAAATGTCACTGAAAGCCCACCACATGCCTATTAGGTACTGATGATGGAAGGCATTGAACTTATTCTCGGAGAACTCACAGTGCATTGGGAAATTAAAATGTTTTTATCCCCAAACTCTCTAATGGAGCTACCCTGCCTTTAAAAATGTAAGTAAAAATGCCTTGTACCCTCTAAGAGAACATAAAGACAATTCTCTCCCTAATGGATTCTGAAACCAATTTGAAACATTTTGTTCTTAGTAGACAGATAAATAAGTAGCAATGAAATGTGTTTGGTGTTGTATTATAAGAATGTATGCAATGCAGAGGCAGTAAATATTAGTTCTAACTGGGAATGTGAAAGAAGGCTCAAAGAAGAGGCAGTGGTGAAACTGGATGAGAGATTTGGAATTCATCAAGTGTGGGCAGGACATTCTATCACTTAATTCCAGGGCTTAGTATCTGCACAAGATAGAAGTATGAGAGAGAGAGAGAGAAGAAGGAGAAGGAGAAGGAGAAGGAGAAGGAGAAGGAGAAGGAGGAGAAGAAGAAGATAATGATGATGAAGGAGGAGGAGAAAGAGGGAGGGGAGGGGGAGGAAGAGGAGAGGAGAGGAGAGAGAGAGAGAGAGAGAGAGAGAGAGAGAGAGAGAGAGAGATATTTAGAAAGTCCATGGTGGTTTAGTATGACTAAAGTGAAAATAAGTTAGAGGGCCTCGGAGATAGCAGAATCTATAAAGCAACAAACTTTCATGCTTCAGGCTCAGAGGTCCTTGGTTCAAACCCTAGCACAACCATAAGTCAGAGTTGAGCAGTGCTCCACTTATAGAAAGAAAGAACAAAGGAAAGAAGGAAGGACGGAAGGAAGGAAGGAAGGAAGGAAGGAAGGAAGGAATACAGTAAAGACTGTGTAACAAATGAAAAGAAGTTTCTTTAGCACTTTCTAGACATAAACATGATTATGGTATAATTGCCTTAAACAACTGTGAATAATTTAACCAGGATCAGGACCAGGATGAGTTTTGAGTGCAAAATTTAAGAGGATACCAGAAAAGTTCAGTCATTAAAACAAATGATATCTTAATACAGAACTCTTCTGACTCAAGATAATGTTTTCCTTTGTCTCAGCTGTAGGATGGCCTGATAAAGCACTTATTTCCAGTCTTTGGCATTTGTTCATAATGGACTGTTGTGGTGATTTTATTTTTTTGGAAAAATATTGCATTAAAGTACTATTTATCTTGACGTCTGAGTTTGGCAATCTTAAAATGTTCACATCTGGGGAGTCGGGCTGTAGTGCAGTGGGCTAAGCGCAGGTGGCGCAAAGCACAAGGACCGGCATAAGGATCCCGGTTCGAACCCCGGCTCCCCACCTGCAGGGGAGTCGCTTCACAGGCGGTGAAGCAGGTCTGCAGGTGTCTGTCTTTCTCTCCTCCTCTCTGTCTTCCCCTCCTCTCTCCATTTCTCTCTGTCCTATCCAACAACGACAACAACAATAATAACTACAACAATAAAACAAGGGCAACAAAAGGGAATAAATAAATAAAATAAATATAAAAAAATTTAAAAAAAAATGTTCACATCTAAGAAGAATGCCTTGCTTGTCTCACGCTAGTCTGAGCCCTGATTCTAGCCAGACTTTATCTATTAGCATGTGTCACACTGGTATATAGACAACAAATTAGAAAAAACAAAATTCACAGGACTTGGTATATGGACAATAAGAAGAGAGAGGTTAGTAGTTCCATTTTAGAAAGGAACTCTGCAAAGGAAAAGATAGAACTACTATGATCTAGCAGTTTCACTTCTGAGTATTTATCTAAAATTATTAAAAGTAGAAACTTGAAGGCACCCTCTATACCAATGTTTATAGCTCCATTATTTACTTTAACCAAGGGGTAAAAGTAATTGAAATATCTACTGACGGATGAATGGATAAAAAAAAGGGGGGGAGCAGGGGCAGGGCAGTAGCACCGCGGGTTAAGTGCACATGGTTCAAAGCACAAGAACCACTCAAGGATACCGGTTTGAGCCCTTGGCTCCCCACCTGTGTGTGTGTGGGGGTATCTCTTCACAAATGGTGAAGCAGATCTGCAGGTGTCTATCTTTTTCTCCCCCTCCTCTTTCTTCCTCTCTTCTCTCAATTTCTTTAGGTCCTATCCCACAACAACAATAGAAATAATAAGGGCCCCCATAGTGACCCTGAGTCCATGCTCCCAGAGGGTTAAAGACTAGGAAAGTTACCAGGAGAGGGGATGGGATACAGAGTTCTAGTGGTGGGAATGCTGTGGAGTTGTACCCCTCTTATACTATGGTTTTGTCAGTGTTTCTTTTTTATAAATAAAAATTTTAAAAAGGAAAGAAAGAACAAAAGCAACAAAAATGGGGGAAGGGAAAGGCCTCCAGGAGTAGTGGATTCATAGTGCAGGCACCGAGCTCCATCGATAACCCTGGAGGCAAAAGAAGAAGGAGAAGAATGAGACGAAGAAAAAGAGGAAGCGGAAGAAGGAGGAGGAGGAAGGAGGAGGAAGGAGGAGGAGGAGTAAAGAAGGAGGAAGAGAAGAAGAAGAGGGAGTAGGTTGGACAGTGGTGCACTTGGTGAGCACACTCCTTACCCTGTGCAAACACCTGGGTTCAAGCCCCAGATCCCCATCTGCAAGAGGGGAAGCCTCATCAGTGGTGGAGCAGGTCTGCAGGCATCTTTCTTTCTCTCTCACCATCTTCCCCTCTCAGTTTCTGTCTTATCAAATAAAAGGGGGAGGGGCGGGAGGAAAAATGGCTGCTGGTAGTAGTAGATTTGTCATGTAGGCACTGAACCCCAGGGTTGCTGTGTAGAATTATATCCCTGTTGTCGTTTTCGACGGGTTATGTTGTTTTCGCCGGGCTGGCTTCACGGGCAGGTAACAGACCACCAGGGACTCATAGTTGAGCTGTAGGCAGTATCTCTTTATTCGTGCAGGACGCAGCACAATCTAAGCTGAGCTGAGCTAAACTAAAGGTAAAGTACTCTAAAACTCACAATGCTGTCTTTATATATACTTGCCAAGTAGGGTGGAAACAGGGTGTGACATAGAGAGGGTGGAGAGAAAAGTGACTGGTGACAATCAGAGTGTGACAAGGAGAGGATCAGGGTGTGACAAGGAGGGGGGGTGGAGCAAAAACATATCATGAAACAGTGGGGATTGAACCAATGCCCTGGAGGGAGGTGCTTGTTAACAGCGGTTATATAAATAGAATGAAATGGTTATGTAAATAGAATAGTGTTAAGCAGGGGGGATTTAAACCAAATGAAACAGAAAGGGTCTCATGCATACCAACAATTCCCCCTTTCTTTTTAACTAATGGCCATTGTGGGGTGAACAGAAACGTATATCGTACAGGCGTTTTCAAAATAACTGGCATAGGACATGGAAAACAAAATAGGCGAGCAGCAATAACCAGTGTGATGCCAAGGGGAGCTTTTCTTGCCTCAAAGGGCAAGGCCTAGCAGGCGAAAGGGCATTTCTTGCCTCTGGGAATGCTTCATGCCTCTGGGGGCATCTCTTGCCTCAAAGGGCATTTCTTGCCTCTGGGAATGCTTCATGCCTCTGGGGGCATCTCTTGCCTCTGGGAATGCTTCATGCCTCTGGGGGCATCTCTTGCCTCAAAGGGCATTTCCTGCCTCTGTGGGCATCTCTTGCCTCTTGGGGCGCTTCATGCCTCTGTGGGCATAACCTAATAAGGAGGGGGAGCTTTCTGCCTCTGGGACAGAGCCTGCAGGCGAGGGGACATGGTCTATAAAGTTTCAAGGCAATTGGCTGAAGTTAGTCTTTGAGAAACACAGCAGTGTGTACCAGTAAGTCCGATGGAGGTGTCAGTCCAAAGTAGCTGACCACAGAAGAAAATGCCGGAGGATGAAACGCTGCACGTCTGTCTCGATGGGGAATGTTGGCCACCAGAATTCTGCTTTTCTGTAGAGAGTGAGCTTTCGAGTCTGTAAATCTGTTTCTTCAGGTCGTGCCAGGTCACATCATTGGTTTCCGGGGGCGATGTCAGAGAACAGGGGTCCAAATGGATTTCCGGGAATTCCATTTGAGTAGATGCTTTTTCATGTGAAGACTTGACAGCTGAAATTCACTTACTTGTCAAACAAAACTTGTAGCAGATTAGAAGTTTACTATAATTGATAACTCCATTATAATTGGAAGTCCTTTCTAGTATCATTTTAAGGTTGTTTAAACAGTTTAAACTCAATAAAATGTAGAAAGGTAAATAGAAGAACCACGGTTAAAAGCCTCAGGCATGAGAATAATTAACATTATCATTGCACTATCTGCCCCACCCATAACTCATACAGTTTTCAGGATTAAACGTTTCAGATTCATGTCAAGACGTAAAAGAGAAATCAAAGGAGGGAAAAAACAATTTTTTGGATTGTTTCCGGATGTCTCTAGAAATCATGGCTGTGTCCAGCATTTTTTTTTTTAAGTCAATGTCAAACAAAAATTCAGTCATTCAAATCATTCTTTTATGAAACACAACTTGAACCAGATTATCAAGATCTCACCATGTAGGATTAAGAATCCCCGGAGGGCGACCTAGTTCAAAAAGGTCCTCGAAATTCCATTTAGGGTGTTTCTGACTGTTCCTGCTGGATTGCTTCAGGCACCCATTTTTAAAAGCGTCTTCCCATCGAAGAAAGAATCCAATCAGGAGAGTAGAACTAACCACGTGTCTCCATACTTGGGAACTGCCAGGGTACTCGAGAATGCTCCTCAAACTAGAGTAGTCCTTTTCCACGGGAAACATTCGAGAAGAAGTCCAGAAAGTCCCAGGGGAAATCCCCATGCATATCCCAAGGTCTACGATCACGGTCATAAAGAACGAAATTATGGCCTGGAGCGAAATGTAGCCCTTTTCCTCGGGAAACATGAGAGAGGGAATCCAGAAAGTCCAAGGAGAAATCTCCGTGCATCTCCCAAGCTCTATGATCCCGGTCATAAGAAACCAAAGTTCCCGGTCAGGGAAACAAAGTTTGGCCCAGAGCAAAATGTTCCAGAGACAGAGTAACTGTCTCATGATGAAACAGTAGAGGCTTTGGCAAACCTCTTCATAAGTAGAAGAGAAGACCATAGTGCATAGGTAGGCAAAGTCTTCACTTATCTGGGAGTTGCGCAGGTCTGGTCCCACGTTGTGGCGCCATATGTCGTTTTTGACGGGTTAGGTTGTTTTCGCTGGGCTGGCTTCACGGGCAGGTAACAGACGACCAGGGACTCATAGTTGAGCTGTAGGCAGTATCTCTTTATTCATGCAGGACACAGCACAATCTAAGCCGAGCTAAGCTAAACTCAAGGTAAAGTACTCTAAAACTCACAATGCTGTCTTTATATATACTTGCCAAGTAGGGTGGAAACAGGGTGTGACATAGAGAGGGTGGAGAGAAAAGTGACTGGTGACAATCAGAGTGTGACAAGGAGAGGATCAGGGTGTGACAAGGAGGGGGGGTGGAGCAAAAACATATCATGAAACAGTGGGGATTGAACCAATGCCCTGGAGGGAGGTGCTTGTTAACAGCGGTTATATAAATAGAATGAAATGGTTATGTAAATAGAATAGTGTTAAGCAGGGGGGATTTAAACCAAATGAAACAGAAAGGGTCTCATGCATACCAACACCTGTAATCTTATAATAATTCTTTAAAATGTTATTAAATCATTAACAAAAAGAAATTAACATTTTTAAAAGAAAGGATAATATATGAAAGCCTAGAATACCCGTTATCCTATAATTTTGTAAATCAACATTAAATCACTAATAAAAAACACTAGAATTTTATTTCTTAAAATGCAACATTATTTCTTGAAAAGGAAGGGAATTCTGCTATATGATACAACATGAGTTAATATTATGGACATTATGCTAAATGAAAAAAAGCATTATATGAGCTGTGAGTGGGGCAGTGCTGCAGATATTTTTCTCTCTCCTTTATTTGTTTTTCTGACTCTCTAAAAAGAAAAAGAATAGAAAAAAAACATAGGGTGATGCCACTGGGAGTGGTAGAGTCATCATTATACAGTTATTGAGCCTTAGTGCCCAAACAAGCAGATATTGAGTAACTTTATGGTGGAAAAATCAACATATACCCTCTCAACCAAGAAATCAACGCTGGTGTCACCAGTTAAGAAATGTCTGACGTGATGCTACACACTGAGAAAGGTTCATTACTTCTGTAGTATTCTTCCTTAGAATGTGTAACCACAACCCTAAACACATTAAACATAAAATAAGTCCCAAAGTGAGGGACATTCCAAAAACTCACCAGTATTCTTCAAAAGTATCAAAATTCTGAAAACAAGGAAAGAATAAGGAAGGATAAATTGTAGGAGGCCAAGCAGACCTGATAATTAAAAACAATGTGGGATCCTGGGACAAGAAAAGGGGCATAAGGAAGAAGTAGACAGAATTCAAATACTGCCTTTAGTTCTATTAATAGTGCTGTGTTCATTTTCTGATTTTTGTAATGGCAGAATGCTTCTGTAAGATTTGTGAAAACAGACTGGTTGCATGTCAACCCTATCCTTTGTATGTAACGTATATAATAAGAAAAGTTTTCAGATGACCTTACTGATGTGTCCTGGAACCTCACCTCTCCAGAGCACTACCACACTAGGGAAAGATAGAAATAGGCTGGGGGTATGGGTCCACCTGGCATAGCCCATGCATAACAGAGAAGCAATTACAGAAGCCAGAGCTCCCACCTTCTGCACCCCCAAAATAATTTTGATCCGTACTTCCAGTGGGGGAGAAACGATAGGGGTAAAATGACCAGAGGACTCTGAACTCCGATTCCATCAGGACTGAAAGAGAGAGTAGGAAAAAGAGAGGGGCATATGGATGGAGTAACAGATATATGTGTGACTTGGAAAGGAAAAAAAGGATGGGACCTTAAAAATGGGTAAATATATACAAATATAAACAGATAGTTGAAGAAATACTAGTTAATCCATATCTGCAACTTAGGAGAACCGCTTTAGCTTACAACAGAGTAGTTGGAGATTCAGAGATAGGACAGAGAGAAATCAAGAGAGTAGGGTCAGACAGAGAGAGGGGGAGAGAAAGACACCTGCCTGTGAAGTGACCCTCCCTGCAGGTGGGGAGCCAGGGGCTCAAACCTGGATCTTCTGACAGTGTGCTTCATATCGTGTGCACTTAACCCACTGTGCTACCTCCTGGCACCCTTAAAATTTTTTTTTATTGTCTTCATTTATTTATTGGATAGAGACAGCCAGAAATTGAGAGGTAGGGGCCTGGGAGAGAGGATAAGGAACAGAGAGACACCTAGAGCCCTGCTTCACCACTTGCAAAGCTGTCCCCCTGCAGGTTGGGACAAGAGGCTTGAACCCACATCCTTGTGCATGGTAATTCATGCACTTAACCAGGTGTACCACCACCCGCCCCCCAAATTTCCAAGTAATAAGTAGTAATAAGTATTTCTAAGAATAAGTAATTAAAAAAATGAATAAGTAAATTAGTCGGTTTTCTTTTAGAGCTCACATTTCTTCTTCATAAAATCTATTTGCCCAAGATAACCGTTTTATTATTTTTATTATTTTTAGCTTTCTCATCTTTCTAAAAAATCAATAATAAAAACCTTTACAAAGTATAATTAGTAATCAGATATCCTTCAAGACCAGAAATATTTTTTCTCAACTTAAATGATTGTTCCTTGATATCTTTTGGAAAAGTTTATTCAGATTTAAAGCTTGAATTTGTATAATTTGCTTCAACTCAGTGATTTGTGTAAATTTTTTAACTAACTTATTTGCATATGTAATATGCTAATTTTGAAGAAACATGACATCATTGGCAAATTACATCCCATTTCTGCCATAATGCATTTTCCTTGAAATGAATCAATTAAAAATGGGAGTATATAAAAGAGATAGTTTCTTTATCCTATAAGAAAATTATATGCAATTTAAAATATATGCCTGAAACTTATATTTTGCAGCTTTTACATTATCATCTTCTTAGTAGAAGGTTATGAGGTGGTCCAGGAGGTGGTGCAGTGGATGAAGCATTGAAATCTCAAACATGAGGTTCTGGGTTCAATCCCTGGCAGCACATGTACCAGAGTGATATCTGGTTGTGAGTACAAAGTACATTCAGATTTTTATTTGAGATCACTTTTACAATTTTTAAAAGAAAACAATGCTACAGTACAATTAATAAAGTGTGAAACTGAAGAAACAAAGTTTTCACAATGTGTCTATATATCTAGCCACTTCAAAATAAAGTACTTTCTGTATGTGGTGCATTTTCATGAATGCACAATTTTACCACTCCCAAGATGAATTTCTCATTGGCTAGAGATATGCACACACACATGCACACATACAGGAGAGGGAGAGACACCATAGATACACCTCTATGCAGTGGTACTCCTATGTGGTGCTGGGATTTGAACCTATACACAGTAAGGTATGCCGTACCCTCAATGTATATAACACTCCAGGGAAATATCCACAACACATTTCAATTTTATCATTAATTTCAAATTATCTTCAGATATTTTCTCAATAAGTAGCATACATATTGACTTTGTATCGCTTTGGGTAAATTTCACTTACTTCATTGAATAATTTGACAGCGTAGTGAGTGACCTCATTCTTTTTTTCTTTTTTTATATTTATTTATTCCCTTTTGTTTCCCTTGTTGCTTTATTGTTGTAGTTATTATTGTTGTTGTTATTGATGTCATTTTTTAATGCCGTTGTTGGATAGGACAGAGAGAAATGGAGAGAGGAAGGGAAGATAGAGAAGGGGAGAGAAGGACAAACACCTGCAGACCTGCTTCACCACCTGTGAAGGGAACCCCCTGTAGGTGGGGAGCCGGGGACTCGAACCAGGATCCTTACATCGATCCTTGTGCTTTGTGCCACATGTTATTAACCCACTGCGCTAACGCCCGACTCCCAAGTGACCTCATTCTAAGCACTAAGAACATGAAAATGAATACTTTTTGGCTTCTGTTCTTAAAAATTTCACAGAGGGCAGGGATAGATAGCATAATGTTTATGCAAGAAGACTCTCATACCTGGGGCTCCAAAGTCCCAAGTTCAATACCCTGCACCATTATAAGCCAGAGCTGAGTAGTGCTTTGGTTAGAAAAAGAAGAAGAAAAGAAAGAAAGGTCACAGAAAAGTAGAGATAACAGGCATGATGAAGGAAGAGAAGTCAGCATACTATCAACATTGCAGGTAGATGAGCAAATGCTGTAAAATACTGGGAAACTACTGTATTTGCTTGTTTGTTTACTTACTTCTGCCAGGGCTTCTCTGGTGCTCCATGCCTGCACAGTTCCACTGTTCCCAGCAGACTCCTCTTCTCCAGTCAACCTGTACAGCTTGAGATACAGACAAGGGAAGAGAGAAAGTGAGAGACAAGAGAAAGTCCACAGTATGGTTCCACCATTTGCAAAGATTGCCTCAAACTTGAGCCACCACACATGGTAAAATGTGTGATCTACTGAGTGAGTTACCTCCCAGTTT